>NW_027488744.1:300000-475736 GCF_050948215.1 Halictus rubicundus | reverse complement strand
GTCCATCCTCTTGTCTACTTCCTCACTACCCCTCCTCACCCCCTCTCCTCGCCCCATCTCCTCCATCCTCCCCTCTACCTTTGTCACCCTTCCCTCAATGCTCTCCAACCATTTCCACGTCTTCTCCCTGTTTACTACCTCCTCCCTCCTCTCTTCCCTCCACCTCTCCGTTTCCCTCCCCCAATCTTCAATCAACTTCCTCCCCGCTTCTCTGTCCTTCCATAGGGCGTCCCTTAAACTCTTCGCCTCCTCTATCAGTCCCTTAAGGATCCCCACCATCTCTTTGCACTCCCCTACCCCCTCCCCCTCTGCCTTCTGTGGCCACCTCTTAGTGACGTCGCTTCTCTTAAATGCGTCACGTTCTACCTCTCCCCCTCCCTCTACCTCCTTTATGCTCCTTTTCCTTCCCACACTTTCCACGCTCCCCGAGCTAAACTACCTCTTCAGATTACTTTCGCCCGACAGCGCCCCTACTCTGCCCTTTCCTTCTTTGTCCTCCTCCCTTCCCCTTCCCAAGCCTCTCTCTCTTCCCTCCTCCACTTTCCGCTTTTCATCCGCCATTTTTCCCTCCTTGTCCTATTCGAACCTTTTCAAACCTTCGCGCCTTTCAGTCCCCCTTTCTCTATTCCTCCTTTCTCCCAACAGAGCGCGACACCTTCGCTCGTTCTCCTTTTCACGAGCACGCCTATCTCCCGCCACGTGAAAACCTGACCTCTACCCTACCTCCTTTTTCCCTTCCGTCCTACTTCTCCTCACGCTCCCTCGCCCTTCTTCCTACCTCACCCGTCTCTCCCTTGCTCCCTACTAGCCCCTCTCTACCACCTTTACCCTCCGCCTTTTCCCTACACCTCTTTTTCACACACAACTTTCACTCAGTATCTCACACTCTGCACTCTCTTTCGCAACCGGAAGCGGAAGTCCATTTGTATGGGTATGTATGAGTGTTTATTTCATGAGGTATGTGTATGTTATATAATATACTACGTTGAAGAAAATGTATATATGGTGCTGGGTGTCCTTGTCACCATCGGGTGATCACATCCTGGGCGTAGCCCGTATGAATTAACCACCACTCGTCTGCATTCATCTCGAATTGCTCCTCTATGCACTCCGTACACTCGTATGCCTGGCGGACTCTTCCTAGTTGTAGGCCACAGTCTCGGCATCTTGCGAATGATCGGGCCGTGTCTAGCTGGCACATAATGTGCCAGCCCCCTTGTTCGTAATAGCACTGCTCCCGCTGCGTTAGGCGGCCATAGCAGATCCTACACAGCCTATGCTGATGGTAGATGTATGACGGCTCTTGCAACGGTACGACCACGCAATACAGATTTAGCAAGTTCCGGTATGTTTCGGGGTAGTCGGTTGGCACCACCCCGTCTATTGGCCCGTAAAACTCTTCCAGTTCTTCCTCTTCTGGGCGGTAACCTTGGCCTTGGAATGGACATGGTTTGTCATCGTCTGTCCTGTCGTCTTCCGTCCTATCCTATCGTTAGTCGGGTCTACGGTGTGCCAATTTTATTTTATTTATGTGTAGCGTACAAGGATTTCCTTGGATTAGAATCTTTACATTTTGATTAGGTAGCATTTCTATAACTTTGTGAGGTCCAGTATACTGATCGCTGAATTTGTCTTTGACCGGTTCCTTTAACAAATATACGAGATCCGTTACCTTGAAGTTTTGTGGGTTAATTTTCTGATCATAGTAGTATTTCGATTTTGCTTTAGCAGCGTTCAGATTTTTAGATGCCGACAGTTGTAATTCCTTGATGGTCATATGCAAATCTCGGAGGTAATCCGCATATGTGGGTCCTAGGTTTCTTTTACTGATCACTGCTGGTTGTTAACGAGCAATTTTTCCATAAACTAATTCATGCGGAGAAAACTTAGTTTCTTCATGTACTGATGTATTATATGAGAACATGGCCAAGTCTAGCCAGTCATCCCAATTGTTTGCATTGTTCACATACTGCTTTAGGTATTCCATTAGTACATGATGTGATGTTCAATTGAGCCATTGCTTTGCGGCGATAAGCTGTAGTCTTGTAATGTTTAATTCTAAATTTTCTTGCCACTTGTTTCATTAAGTTTGAGGTGAAATTAGTTCCTAGATCCGTTAAAATTGCTTTAGGGGCTCCAAATCGACTGTTCGAGATTGGCGCGCGATCCCGCCAAACAGGCATCGCGATGCGAGCGATACACCGGCCAATACGCGGCTCACGGAAATTGCGCGCGTGTCGATGTACGAGCACAATTGCGAATTCCTTCTCGATCCTTCTGGAATGGTCGCGAATGCTGAACCGGAAACATTTACGCGCGTAGAACGTTCCAGAGGAATCGAGTCAATGTAAGAAAGAGACAACGGCGGCTCGCTCTCTTTTCGCTTCAGTCAGCGCGCATAAATCAATTCAGTTATCAAATCGTTATTCTTTATTTCCTTTCGTTTCATTGTATAATCTTTAGACAATCTTGTGATTTATTCAAGTGCCAATAAATCTATTTATCGCAGATTCAACATTCTATATCTATTCATTCCATTACATTCCTCTCAATTTGCCCGTTTTCCATTTCCTCACTCCTGTCTTTCTCTCTCTCTCTCTCTCTCTCTCTCTCTCTCTCTCTCTCTCTCTCGCTCACACATCCATCAAGCAATCCATCCGAAATCTACCATTCATTTCCCAATTTTCTAATACAAATTTCTAATCGACCAAATTTCTGGTCAAGACCGCTCCCATTACATCGACAAATGAGATTTTTAATGAAGGCATCCGCGATATTTGCAGTTGTGGTTTGTTCCAAAGCCTCTGCTACAGAGTATTTAGTCAATAAGTCTTGCATAGTTAGAATATATTTATTTCCCTTTTTTGTTTCTGGTAGAGGCCCTACGACGTCCAGGCTGACATTGTCGAAAGCTTTTCCTGGAGTGTCTGTTAACACCATTGGTTGTTTTGTTTTAATTCTTGTCGTCTTCTTAACTGACATTTGCTACATGTGCGGATGAAATTTTGAATATCTTTCTTCATTCCTTCCCAATAGTACAATTGTCGAATTCGGTGGTAAGTCTTCGTTACGCCCTTATGTCCACCGGCGGCAGACATATGCTTTTCTTCGATTAAATTTAATCTATCACCTTCAGGTGGTATAGTTATTCGGCCTGTGCATATGATTATCTTTATCGGTTTATTCTGTAATGCTTCCTTTAATTGGTTTACGATGTATTTCCAAGATATGACTTCAATGTGTAACGGTACACGCCTCGTGCGGGAAGCGCGGCGAGGCGTGCGAGCCCTCCCCGGATTGGCTCAGCGGCCAGGGTTCTTTGGGGAGGGAGGACAAGGTGACTAAATAAGAAACGCTAATTTAAAGTGGAAAAGAAACTAAAATGTTTTATTCTTTCATCCGGTCGTCTGGATTCCGGACGGTCCGGCGACGGGTTTCACGGTGGGAACCTGTCTCTCCACCGGCCTGGTTACATAAGAGACAAAAAAAAAACAGAATCGTGAGCGTGGACGCCCGGTAGTGACGCGGATTGACGAACAACTAAAGTTAATGTACTTATTCCTAGTAACGCGAGCTTAGCCTAATCGATACGCGGGGCATCGGTATCCCCGGACGCGAATTGAACGAACACTTAAACCTAACGCGATTGTTTTCTGGTACGCGAGCTTAACCTAATCAACTCGCGGAGTGTCGATATCTCCGGTCTCGGTACGGTTCGCGGTGGTCCGGAGTGTCGCGGTGAAAAACCGGAATTTTCCTCGGTACGGTACGCGGCGCGGTACGCGTGGAGCGCGGGGCGAGCCGTGCTCGCTGGCGTGGTACGTTGTTCGGGCGCTCTCGGCGCGGTCCGAACTCTCCCGACTCTCGCTGCGCGATCGCCTCAGCGAGGTGTTTATTACGGCCGCGGCCCAGCGAGTTGTAGTGAATGGACGTGGGTTTCCTCCGTCGGCTGGGCGCGCGGGGCGCCGAGAGGAGAAGTACGGGATTCGCGGAACGCCCCGTCCGCCATCCCCCGAGCAACCGCGGCTCGAGCACGTAGGCACAGACGTAGACCTAATGCCTACGACTCGAAACCGGCGAGGTCGCTCGTCTCCGGTAGTATACCGAGAGGCGAGCTCCACACGCTGCTGCGGTCGGTTGGAGACTGAACGTCTGGAGCGCGATGCGGAATCTCGGATGGGAGCGCGGGACGCGGAAACGGGTCCGAGTGGTGGGGACGACGGTTTGGAGTGTCGAAGCTACGGTGCTCTGAAAAGAGCAGGCCGTCGATCGACTGCCTCCCAGAACCTGATCGCGGTCTCGGACTCGACGTATGGGACGTAAACCCACGTACGCTTCGGCCGATCCCAGCGCTTCGGCGTGTTCGCCCGATAGTATACCGAGGCTAGCACGATTCCGCGCGGCTGCGAGAGGATTTGGGCTCGGGTGTTCGCCCGAGAGCTGCTCCAGACCAACTCCGGTTTCGGATGGTTCCGTCGCGATCTTTATAGCCCGAACGCGGACCTCGTGTGCTCGTTCGCGAATCTTCGGTACACGCCGATTGGTCCGCGCCCGGGCTGGATTCGCGGATTGGCGAACGGCTGGCCCGCGCCGGTGATTGGTGCGGGTTAAGGTACAACTCGGCACGCAACGAGACACATGCGTCTCGTTGCACCCCCTCCCCCTTTCTTCGGAGACGAGACGACGCGATTCGCGAGACAGGGTAACGAGGTGGAGGGTGGCTTACATGCTGTCGAGGCGGCGTCTCGTGCCAGATCTCCCCGGTGGCCGGGTTGAGCCGAAAGCTCCGTCGGACTCCGGCGTAGGTCACTCGGTACCGCTTCAGGCGAGTGGGCACCAAATAGGACACCCGTCGACGGTGCGCCACGTTGGCTTCGAGCGGGATTGCGAGCGGCTCGGGTTCCGGTGGTCCAGCGTCCCCTGGCGGCCGGTGTTCCTGCGGTGGTGGTCGTTAGTACCCGCCGTGGGCCAGGTGGAACAGCCGGCGGTGGCCTGGACGGCACGGTTGGTCGCGGCAAGCGGCGTTCTCCGCGGTCGGCCTGGTCGTCGGGCCAGCGGGGGAGGGTCGCCCGGGTGGCTTGCCGAGTGGTGCTTTTAGGCCGGGTCACCGTCGGACGGCGGATGACCTGCGTCCCGGTTGGTGGTTGGACGCTGGCGGCGCACACCGCTGGTGCGCGAGGTAACCCTGCTCCGGAGGCAGTGCTGCGCCTCCGCTGGTTTCCGGCCGGTGGCTGCGGTCGAGGGCTGACGAGGGAGGGCCGTCCTCCGGGGCCGGTGGTTCTGCCGGTGTGGGCCTCGCGGCCGATGCAGGCCTTAACACGGCTGCGGGTCGTGGGCCCCTGGCCGGGGTGTAACCCCAGCGGGCCGTCCTGACGTCGGGCGTGATAGGCGTGGTTGGGGGCCGAGGGCCTGGAGGGCCTCCTCCGGGTCGAAGGGCCCGTGTTGGCGGTAGCTCTCCTCGAGCTGGCTTAAGAACTTCTCGTCGGCGAGATCCATCTCGTGCTAGAGCTTGCTGACGACTGAGCTCGGGGTCCTCGCCTGGTTCCTCGTCTTGATCTGAGTCGCTGGTGCGCACGTGATTCGGCGTCTCGGGTTCCTCTGGCCCCTCGCCGGTCGCCTTCTGTCTGGTTGACTGCCTACGGATAAACGGCGCGTTGTCCGGTTCCCGGGAGTGATACGGCGAAGGTCTCGCACGTGTACGTGCCGGGCTAATCTCCCGGCGGCGTCCCGAAGATCGAATATCACCGGTGAATTCGACGCTGGATTGTAAACGGGCCGGTGTATTTTTCGAGCAACTTGGCGTTGCGGAAGGCCGCTTTATTTGACAGTTCGTGGCCGCGTCGCAGGACACGCGATCCGACCGCGGGCACCCAAGCACGACGGGTGTTTATCATAGTGCTGCTGTTGCTGCTGGAAGATCCGCGCGATGTTACACAGCGCGAACGCACGGGCTTCCTGCAGGCGGCGGAGACGGAGGAGCAGGGGGTGTCCCGCGTGTTTTTCCCGCGTGTGCCGTAGCGTCCCCTGGGGTACGAGCTCTCTCCCGACGTTGAGATAGGCCGGGGAATATCCTGTGGAGCTGTGTTGTGCCGTATTATATGTGTTTGAGATTGGCTGAATGTGTCGGCAGCGTTTCCGCGCCGACGCGGATCGGCGCCCCGCAATTGGCTGGATCGCGGAGAGAAGCGAGATCAGGAATCGATTATTAGATCGCTCTCTAATTGGCCCGCGCCGACGAGACGGGTTACGATCGATTATCATCGTTTCGCCGGCCCGCTCGCTCGTCCAGTTCGTTTCTAACGCTCGATCAAACTATCTCGCAATCGATCTTGATCTCGACCTCTTGTTCGCGTGAACGCCTCGCGTCTTTTTGACCGGTTTCGTGCTACAAGAGCTATCTACGGCTCCCGAAATAGACGGGAGATATCCACGTCAAGCTAACTGTTCAAACGTGTTTATTTGTGTTTACAAACTGTACAAAGTAATCGGTTATAGTTCGACGATCCTCGCGGTGAAATAAAGTCGTTGTGTCAGTAAACCGCGGCTCTTTAGTGCTCGCCTTCCGATCCCCAAACATTTGGTCCTTCGAGCCGGATCCAGTATACAGTCCACTAAAAGCAAACGTTAAATATATCGTAAAAGACTTCGGTTGAATTCGTGAAGGAGACAATGGCTGACCTTGTCGACGAACAACGTACGCTCGCGCAGCGAATCTCCCGCGTCGCGATCAACCTTAAGAAGAAGGGTAAGGCGAACATTACTCTGGGAATGCTTCGGGCGGCTCACTCTTCGATCCAAGAATTCTGGGCTGACTTCTCCCAGGGGGATCTAAAAATAAGAAAAGCGGCTAAGAACGACGCCAAGTTGAGGGATAGCGCTTACATCGCGGAAGACGAATTCAGCGATGTACATACAACATATTTGGAGCAAGCTGGAGTTCTCCTCGACATGATCGCCGAATTTGAAACGGCGGCAGCCGTTAAGGTGCCCTCTGATTCGAACGTAACGCCCGGCGAGGCGACGTTCCAGAGGTCACGCGCAGTGTTGCCAAAGATGGCTCTCCCTACTTTCGAGGGTCACTACAAGGACTGGCCATCCTTCCGCGACTTGTTTACCTCGCTTATAATCAACGACTCTTCGTTGTCTCCGGTGGAGCGCCTGCATTACTTGAAGACATGCATGAAGGGCGAAGCCATGGCGCTTCTGAAGAACATTCGAACTACGAATGACAATTTCAACATCGCGTGGAACAAGTTGGAGGATCGCTTCAACAATCCCCGGCTGCTCGTTCAGGCGCAAATAAGAGCTCTATCTTCTGTAGCTCCGCTGCGCAAGGAGTCGGCCGCTGAGATGAAACGTCTCTTTAACGAAACGTTCGATGCCATTGACGCGCTTGAGAATCTTGGCTGGCCTGTCACTAATGCAGTCGACTGGATCGTCGAATTGACAGTCGAGCGATGGGATCGGCAATCGCGTCGGGAATGGGAGGATTCTCTCAAGCACTCCAAGGACCATCCTACGCTGGAACAGCTGAGAACTTTTATGGAAGGGCGCATACAAACGTGTGAAGCGCTCGAACCTCAGACGGACGAAGCGTCCGACGGGAGGAAAGTCAACGTGAAATCTGCGAAGGTGCATACGATGTCCAAGGCGAGTTCGTCCGCGAAGGTCTGTGCATTGTGCCAGGGCAATCATTTTGTCCTGTATTGTGGCCGGTACCAGGCGAAGACTGCTGCCGAGCGGAAGGAAACAGCCAAGACACTGAACCTGTGTTTTAACTGTCTCGGGAAGCATCCTGCGAGTGAGTGCACGTCCTCCAAGCGATGCCAAAAGTGCGAAGGAAAGCACCAAACGACTATCCACGAGGCCGCACCATCCACCAAGTCAACGAAGTCTCCGGAAGCCTTCGTGCAGCACGTCTCCATGCACGTGAGTCGCTCCTCCTTCTCAGTTCTCCTCAGTACAGCGCGCGTAGCAGTTTCAGGCCCACGGGGACAGGGCTGCTCAGCTCGTACTCTTATTGACCCTGGCAGTGAAGTCTCCCTCATCACGGAAGCGCTCGCGCAGCGGCTCGGTGTCAAGCGGAGCCAAGCTCGAGTTCCGCTTCTCGGCGTCGGAGGTGCAAGGGCAAAGTTCACACGAGGGAAAACCACGCTGGTCATATCTCCCCCTGGCAGAGGAGAACTCCGCTTCCAGATCCCTGTCTATATCCTGCCTGAGCTCTCGCGATACCGGCCGTACAACTTACCTGCTCGAGTCGATTGGCCGCATATCCGAGGACTGGAGCTCGCCGATCCGGGGTACCACCTAGCCGATCCAGTCGACATCCTGATAGGAGCGGACTCCTACAACATCATCCTTCGAGAGGGGGTCAGACGGGGGCCGCCACACACTCCTGTAGCGCAGGAAACGGCTCTGGGTTGGATCCTCACCGGAGGCATCGACTCGGGAAACGCCGATGGGTCATCGAGCAGGGCGGAGGTTCCGGTCCATCACTGCAATATAGACCGCGAATTAATAGAGTTTCTCACCAGGTTCTGGGAGCAGGAGGAAGTCGAAACTTCGATTCCAGCCACCGCTGACGACAGGAAGGCAGAAAAGCACTTCCTAGACACTCACCAACGGCTTCCTGACGGACGGTTCATGGTGCGTCTGCCGTTTGCAAGGACACCAGAACTGGGAGACTCTCGCCTCATCGCACTGCGTACACTGGACTCGCTGAGCTCCAGATTCCAGCGTTCTGCCGAATTCCGCCAAGCTTACGGTGAATTTCTGGCAACCTACGAAGCTCTGGGGCATATGGCCGCGACGGCGCATCCAATTTCCCGCGCAGGGTATTATCTCCCGCACCATGGAGTAATGCGGGAATCGAGCACCACGACGAAACTCAGGGTTGTCTTCAACGGCTCGAAGGCATCCTCCAACGGGAAGTCTCTGAATGAGTTTCTGCTTCGGGGACCTAACTTGCTGCCGAATCTCGCGGACATCCTTCTACGCTGGCGGCGGTACGCTCTCGTGTTCACAGCGGACATAGAGAAGATGTACCGACAGATCATCGTCCATCCTGACGACCGGAAATGGCAGAGGATCCTGTGGAGGCCTGCAGGGAAAAGCAGCGTCGTTGACTACGATCTCAACACGGTCACGTACGGACTCACCAGTGCTCCATATCTGGCGATCCGATGCTTGCACCAACTGGCTAAGGTGGAGGCACAGCGTTTCCCCTTGGGATCTGGCATCTTACTCGAGGAGGTCTACATGGACGACGTCCTCACTGGGGCGGACACACCCTCAGAGGCTAAAGCCAAACAAAGGGAACTACGGGAGCTCCTCATGGCGGGCGGTTTTCCTCTGCGCAAGTGGGCTGCCAACGCGCCGGGTCTACTTGAAGGACTGTCCCGCGACGAGAGGAAGGGCATCGTCGAGTGGGACTCTCCCACGCTCCACAGCGTCCTAGGTATCAAGTGGTTGCCCTCATCTGATTGTTTCCAGGTCTCCGCTGTGAAGTCTCTTCCGAGCTCGGGATTCACCAAGCGTGCAGTACTCAGCGGGACAGCGCAGCTGTTCGACCCACTCGGCTGGCTGGCGCCAGTCACGATCGTAGCCAAGGTGCTGATCCAGTCCCTGTGGCTCCTGAAGGTCGATTGGGACACGCCACTACCGGAGAAGGAGGAAAAGCTGTGGCGACAGTTCCAGAATGGAATCCCGGAACTGCAGCATCTCCAGGTACCGCGATGGCTCGGAACCAGCTCCTGCAGTTCGCCTCCCGAACTCCATGGGTCCGCTGATGCCTCCGAGCGCGCCTATGCTGCGGTGGTCTACTCCCGCAGCGTCAACCCGGAGGGAGTGGCGACGGTGTCGCTCATCATCGCCAAGTCTAAGGTGGCTCCTCTGAAAAGGGTCTCGCTGCCAAGACTGGAACTCTGCGCCGCTTTCCTGCTGACCAGACTCGTCGAACACGTCGTCCGGGTGCTGGACTGGCCGTCCGTCGACGTACATCTGTGGTCGGATTCCGCGGTGGCTCTCAGCTGGATCCGAGGACATCCCACACGCTGGCCCACTTACGTGGCCAACAGGGTCGCCGAGATCCAGAGGATGCTTCCAGCGGCGAAGTGGCACCACATCCGGAGCGCGGAGAATCCGGCGGACTGTGCCTCCCGAGGGTTATCTCCGGCGGAACTACCGAAGTTCTCGCTGTGGTGGCGAGGACCCGAGTGGCTCGCCTCACCCGGTCCACTTCCAGAGGAAACCAGGTCAGAGGCAACGCACGAAGCAGAGGAGCACCAGGTTCTGCACGTCACCAGCCGGGAGAAGAGCAGTTCCTCGGAACTAGTCGAACGCTTCTCAAGTTTGAATCGGCTGCTCCGGGTCCTGGCCTGGTGCCGCCGATGGGTTCCTGGAAATCGACAAGGAGAGTCATTCATCACGGCAGCCGAGATTCGGACAAGCAAACTCACCCTTCTACGACTGGAACAGGCCGCAGCGTTCGCGGAGGACATCGCCAACCTTCGGAAGGGTCGACCGCTAGCCGCCAGAAGCCGGCTAGCCAAGCTGTGTCCAATCCTGGACAAAGACGGGGTGCTGCGCGTGGGAGGGCGGATACAGGCCGCGAACCTCCCATACGACCGGACTCATCCCGCGATCCTTCCTGACGAATCCTCCTTAGCTAGGTTGTGGGTCGACGCTGCCCACAAACGATGCTTGCATGGAGGAACACAGCTCACACTGGCTACGCTGCGCCAGGAGTGCTGGATCCTCAAGGGTCGCCACTTAGTTAAGGCCTGCATCCATCGGTGCACCACCTGTATACGCTGGAAAGGCCAAACAGCCCCGCCAAGAATGGGAAACCTTCCATTATCTCGAATAACGCCTAGTCGTCCCTTTTTCAGATCAGGCATCGACTACGCAGGACCCATACACGTGCGAACCAGTCGGGGTCGTGGCAAGCTGACCTCGAAGGGATACATCGCGGTATTTATCTGTCTGGCCACCAGGGCTGTCCACCTGGAGGCTGTCTCGGATGGGTCCACCGAAACCTTCTTGGCAGCACTGCGGAGGTTTATCTCTCGGCGAGGCCGATGCGCAGAACTTCACAGCGACTGTGGTCGAAACTTCATCGGAGCCAACCACGAGCTCCGAACGCTACTAAAGCAATCCGTGGCACAGGGAGGTGGCCCATTCGCTGCAGCTTCCAGGGAGGGCATCACCTGGAAATTCAATCCCCCTTCCGCTCCACACTTTGGGGGCATCTGGGAAGCGGCCGTCAAATCGGTCAAGCACCACCTGCGGAGGCTCATCGGCGAACAGCGGCTTTCCTTCGAGGAGCTTGCCACGCTCCTGACTGGTATCGAAGCCTGTTTAAATTCTAGGCCAATACTACCGCTGTCCGATGACCCTGAGGATCCAGCAGCTCTAACTCCGGGACATTTCCTAGTCGGGGAACCGCTCCTCGCTATTCCAGAGCCCAGCCTCGAGGAATTGCCAGTCTCACGGTTATCTCGGTGGCAGTTGGTACAGCAGATGCAGCAGCACTTTTGGAGGCGCTGGTCCCGGGAGTATCTGAATTCACTGCAACCGAGGGGCAAGTGGCGACGAGATCAAGCATGGGTCAAGGCCGGGTCCCTCTGCCTAGTAAAAAACGAAATACTGCCACCCACACAATGGCCACTAGCGCGCGTCGTCCACGTACACCCGGGGCCAGACGGCTCGACTCGCGTGGTCACTTTACGCACCTCCACTTCACAACTGCTGCGACCGGTGCACAAGCTCATCCCGCTCCTGGCTCCGGAAATCGATGAGACTGGCCACGGGAACAACCTCGAGGCTGGACTCTCGGCGTAACTAAAAAAAATCATGTAACTTTTTCATTTCGTGGTCGATTCACCTCATTCCATCATGAAGTCATTTCACTCACCTGGTACATAGCTCACTCTGTAAATCATCACTGCATCACTCGGCACCCTCTTCGCGTTCACTCGTCACTTGTAACTTCGTAAATTACTACGCACTTCTTTCTGTTGTAGAAACTACGCAACACGTTGCTGACCCATTCAGCCGAGCCATTCATCTGTTTCGCATCTCCCCACCACCTCCACACAGCGGTTTAATTTCGTCATTGGCTGACGAGGCGGGCGGAAATGTTTGAGATTGGCTGAATGTGTCGGCAGCGTTTCCGCGCCGACGCGGATCGGCGCCCCGCAATTGGCTGGATCGCGGAGAGAAGCGAGATCAGGAATCGATTATTAGATCGCTCTCTAATTGGCCCGCGCCGACGAGACGGGTTACGATCGATTATCATCGTTTCGCCGGCCCGCTCGCTCGTCCAGTTCGTTTCTAACGCTCGATCAAACTATCTCGCAATCGATCTTGATCTCGACCTCTTGTTCGCGTGAACGCCTCGCGTCTTTTTGACCGGTTTCGTGCTACAAGAGCTATCTACGGCTCCCGAAATAGACGGGAGATATCCACGTCAAGCTAACTGTTCAAACGTGTTTATTTGTGTTTACAAACTGTACAAAGTAATCGGTTATAGTTCGACGATCCTCGCGGTGAAATAAAGTCGTTGTGTCAGTAAACCGCGGCTCTTTAGTGCTCGCCTTCCGATCCCAAACAATATGCGAAGGCGATTTCGTGGCACAACTGGTCCCATCCTCGCTGTTTCCGGCCGTGGTACTGCCCTATCATTGTTTTTATCACGTGGTTGACCCGCTCCACCGGATTGCACTACGGTGCATAGGGAGGCGTTTTTCGGTGGAGGATGCCCCAGTCCCGCAATGTTCGTTCGACTTCGTTGCTAATAAACTGACGGCAGTTGTCGGTGACCAGGGTGGCTGGGCAGCCGTGCCGTAGAACGATGAGCTCGCGAATGGCTCGCAGTACGGCGCCCGCTGTGGCCTTGCGTAAAGGGCGGATTTCGACCCACTTTGTGCATCGGTCCTGGAGTACTAGCAAGGAGGTGTATCCGGCGCTGGAGCGGGGCAGAGGCCCGACTAAATCGGCTGAGACCATTTCCCACGGCTGGTGCACGGCGGTGGCGTGCATTGTGCCCGCGGGTGCTTGTTGTACGGCCTTGTACTTCTGGCAGGAGTCGCAGGATCGTACATACTGGGCGCCTTCGCGCAGCATACCGGGCCAGTAATAACGCTGGCACAGACGAGCGAGCGTTTTTGCGACGCCGAGGTGTCCGGCGGTTGGATCGTCGTGTACCTCGCGTAGAACGCGAGCCCGGTCCGGTCGGGCGACGCACAGCTTCCAGGCGTCGTCTGGGGAGCCGTCGTTGAAATCCAGGCTGTGTAGGATGTGTCGGAAGAGCTGTCCCTCTCGGAGGCAGTACTCGGGGTGGTCCTCGGGGTGTTCTCGCACATCCTTCTTTATTCGCTGGTACCAGGGGCAGCGGGTGGCGGCCCATACTGCGCAGGCTTGGAGCGGGCTGCGAGAGAGTTCGTCGGCGACGGTGTTTTCGGCGCCCCGACGGTACCGTATTTCAAAATCCCACTGGCCAGCTCCATGGCCCACCGCGCTAGCCGTCCTGAGGGATTGTCGATGTTGCTGAGCCATTTCAATGACTGGTGGTCGATCAACACGGTGAAACGATATCCTTCTAAATAATGCCGCATCTTCCAAATCCCCCACCGGACGGCGAGGCATTCGAGCTCGGTGGCAGAGTAATTTTTTTCTGCTTTATTCAACGTGCGGCTGGCGTATGCGATCACTCGGTCGCCTTGCTCGCCGGGCTGCGTGAGTACGGCGCCGAGGCCTTCGCGGCTCGCGTTGGTCTGGAGGGTGAAGGGTTTTTCCCAGTCCGGAACGGCGAGGACAGGTGCGGTGGCGAGCCGGTGGTTGAGTTCTTCGAAGGCTGCCTGCTGTACGGGTCCCCATTCCCATTTCCTGGCCTTTTGAAGCAGCCCGGTGAGCGGCGCGGCGGTTTTCGAGACGTCCGGTAGAAAGCGACGATACCAGGAGAGGAGGCCCAGGAATCGGCGCAGCTCCTTGACGTTGGTCGGTCCCTGGAGCTCCGTGACGGCGGCTACCTTGGCCGGGTCGGTATGTAACCCGTTCTGGTCGACGATATGCCCGAGGTACGTAAGTTGTTCGCGCGCGAAATGGCATTTCTCCCAATTCGGCCGCAGGTTCGCTGCTCGGAGCCGTTGGAAGACTTCGGCCAACATTCTCTCATGTTCCTCGTACGTCGGGCTGGCGATGACGATATCGTAGAGGTACGCGAAAGCGTACGGAGCGAGATCCGGCGTGATTACATTATCCAAGAGTCGCTGGAACGTCGACGGGGCGGAGTGAAGCCCAAACGGCATTACCGTAAATTCGAGTAGGCCCCGCCCGGGTACTGTGAAGGCCGTTAGTGGCCTGCTCTCCGGCGTGAGCGGCACCTGCCAGTAACCGTTTTTGAGGTCGATCGTGCTGAGGTAACGTGCCCCCCGCAGTTTGTCCAGGGTAGCGTTGATATGCGGTAACGGGTACGCGTCTTTCTTGGTGACCTGGTTCAAGCGCCGGAAGTCAACGCAGAACCGGTACTTCCCGTCCTTCTTCCGGGCGATTACTACGGGCGAACTCCAAGGGCTGCAAGATGGTTGTACGACCCCCTCGTTGAGCATCGCTTCGACCTCGGCATCGATTACCGCCTGCATCGCCGGATTGCGTGGGCGGTATCGCTGCTTAATGGGTGTCGGATCTAATAGCCGGATTTCGTGGCGGGCCAACGGCGTTACACCACGAACGGTCTTGAAGGCCTCCTTGTGGCGGTCGAGGAGCCGTTGTAACCGCTCACCCTCGGTGGCGGTCAGGTGTTTCAGTCCGCTCGGTGCGGTCGCAGCGCAGGCCGTGAGGCCTCGGTCGGTTCGGTCCGGGTACAGGCAATGGTGACCTAGGTGCATTCGTAGCCCGAGCTTCTGGAGCAAGTCCATGCCTAGGAGCATCTCCGCGTCGAGTCCCTCCAAGATGTAGTACTGGTGGCGGATTCATTGACCGTTGAAGGTCCCGACCCCGATAATGCTGCGGTCGAGGCTAGCGCCGGTTCCGTCCGCCAGGGTGGCTGTGGTATCTTCGGCGCGGAGTTCCCACTGCTGGGAGAGGCACCACCGAGCCATGGGGCCGTTGATGAAGGAGCAAACTGACCCGGTGTCGACGAGGGCGCGGGCTCGGTGTTGGCCGACGAATACGCTGATGTAGACACGGGTGTCGTTAAATTCGGGGGCCGGACCCGGAGCTACGGTGGTCCCGCCCGCGTCTCGTTTCCCGGATATGGCCTGGAGTCATGGCACGGGCAGTCGCGGGTCAGGATACCCTCCTTGCCGCAGAATGAACAAAACCGAACCGCCGGGTTGGTACATCGGTGGCGGTCGTGCCCCGGTTGACGGCAACGCCAGCAATGCGTCTCTCGTCGGTATGTACCGGTCACCGCGAGAGCGGAACGCCTGGGTGACTCGCGTTCGAAGGGCCTGCCCCCAGTTTCTCGGCGTACACGGTGCATGACTTCCTCGACCTCTCGCACTCGCTGGATGAGGTGCGTGGCGTCGACCAACTCGCTACGACGCACATGAATCTGCAGTTCTGGACGCATATTATAATAGAGCGCGTCGAGTTGTCGTGCTCGGGGAACCCTCCCCGGCGGCGGATGAGGGTCATGAGGGCCGTTACGTAGGCCTGGATCGGCTCCGCGGGGCCCTGTTGTCGTCCGGCGATCTGGTGGTCAAGGTGTCGCAACTTCCCCGGTGGGAGGTAGTACCTCCGGAGCTGGTCTTCGAGGTCGTCCCAGGAGGTGACGGACGGCGCGAGGTTCCGGTACCATAGGAGCGCGTCCCCCGCGAAGGAGCTCTGGAAAACCTTGTAGCAGCTGTTGGTCGGAGAGCTGGTATACGGTTTTCAGCTCCTGGACGCGTTCGAGGAACGCGTAGGGGTCCCGACCATCGAAATGGCACCCCCACTTCCGCATCTGGTCAAGAACCGGGGCTCCGGTCGTGTTGTCATTCGGTCGAGCCGCTGCGGGACGCAGTGATCCTCGAGTGACCCTCGAGCTCGTTAACGAGTTCGTTATGGAACTCCTCCAGGTCCCGGGTGCGGTCGACCTCTAACTTATAGCCCGGCTCATCCTCGGGCTTGTCCGCGTACGCCTCCGGATTTCTACGGACGTAAGTGACTAAACGCTGCCGGAGTTGCAGTACCGTGCCGCTGGTACCGCTCCCGAGCTCGTGCAGCTCCTGTTTGAGCTGCTCCTTCGACAGCCGATAGATCCAGGAGACCCCCATTCTCCCAAAAAATTAAAGCAGGATATCGTTGTCCCGCATTGACGGCGGTTACCGCCCTGGGTTACGCGGTGTTCGCGAGCTTGACGGCGAGCTGGGTATCTAGGGCACCGTCGGTCGAGGGTTGCCGGTGGCCTGGTCGGATCGGGACGCGGATACGCGGAATACGCGGTACGTCGGGGCACGTGTTCCCGTGCGCGAGAATAGAAAATTATTTTTACGCGAGAATTCGGGGTACGGTTTCCCTGAACATAAACCGAGTCTTCTCGGGATAATACGCGGTACATGTACTTAATAGCTAATTACGAATTTAAGATTAATTATTATCTAACTGCGATCTCGGGGGTCCACTCTTACTACTCTTCAGGTCCCTGTTCGGGCGACATGTAACGGTACACGCCTCGTGCGGGAAGCGCGAGCGAGGCGTGCGCAGGCCCTCCCCTGGATTCGCTCAGCGACCAGGGTTCTTTGGGGAGGGGAAAGGTGTTTGGTAATGACTGCGACTCGGATAGTGTAAAAAATAACTCCGATTTTATTGTCCCCGGGTTTCTGGGTTACCGGTGGGTCCGGTTCCGGCAGGCTGCGCAGGTGGAACAGCCTCTCGGCCGATCTACGACAGTAAATGAGGGTGGACGACCCGATAATTAAACGAATCTTATAATCTACTTTAAATACTAACGCTCTTAGAATTAACGCGTGGAGCAGTGGTGCTCGGAGACGAAGGGTACGCGAAGCGGACTGGATTCGCGGCGGTACGGCGGGGATTTTTCGGAGCGTCGCTCTCGCGCGAACGACGGCGTACGGGGCGCCGCTCTGTCGCGAGCGGTGCCGTTACGCAGCGGTACTACTACGGTCGGCGGCGAGCGGGGCTCGCCTAACGGTGGTGCGCGTGGCGCGAAACTGCGGAGGCGCGACGCGTTGGTCGGTTCCGGAGCGAGCCGGTCTCGCTGGCTACGGCTATCGCGAGCTCGATACAACTCGCTGTGACGTACTTGGATAGGATCGGTTTCTTGAGGTTGACAGGATCTGCGGGACCATCGCGGCTCAGCGATGGTATTAGTGAACTGGACGCGTCCTGCGTCAGCTGAGCTCGCGGGGCGCGGTCCGGCTCGTTACCGGATCGGCGGGACGCCTCGCTTGACGTCCCCGGCCAACCGTGGTGTGAGTTCGCACGTGACGGACGTAAACCCAGACACGTACGGCTCGACACCGGCGTCGTCGCTCACTCTCGGGAGTAGCCAGCAGAGAGAGAGTTCGAACGCGGCTACGGCCGACCGATGGCTAAGCGCACGAGACGCGATGCACGGTCGCGGATCGGAGAACGGACTCGCAGGATTCAGGAAACGGATCGCGGAGGGGGGAGAAAGAGCCGAAGTGTCGCGGCGACGGTATGCTGAAAAGCACTGCCGACGGCCGACTGCCACCTCTAGGCTTGCTCGCGTTCTCGACTTTCCTCACACGGGACGTAAACCCTCGTGCTCGTACGGCCAATCCCGGCGTTTCCCCGCACCTACCCGGTAGTATACCGTAGCATATGCGTTTCCACGCTGCTGCGAGAAGTCCGGAGCTCGGTGATGCTACCCCGAGAGCAGCTCCAGGCCAACTCCGTTTCTGTCGGGTTTCGGCGCGATCTTTATAGCCCGAGCCCGGACCTCGCGAGACGTTCGCGAACCTTCGGCGTTCGCCGATTGGACCGTGCTCGGGGCGAATTCGCGGATTGGTTCGCGGCTGGTTCTCGGCGTTGATTGGCACGGGCTTGGTCCGCGAACGCGGATTCGCGAGGAGACGTAATACGCGTCTCGTCGCAAGTGAATCATCCAATTTGTCCTGCTGGTAAACAGTACACTACAGAATTGATCGTTGTGTTGTCCGGTAGAATCTAAAAAAAAAAAACGATTCCTTTAAAATCCCAACAAACAGATAGCATCACCTTTTTTTGATAAATATCGGCTTTCGAAGTGCTTTGAGCCGGTTCGTCTTTTTTACTCTATGATCTCTTGCGTGTAAAATTGTTGTAGACAACCCATTTCTCGTCCCCAGTGATGATGCGCTACAAAAATGGATCATTTTCTTGACGTTTGAGAAGCAAATCACAGACGTCAATGCGATGACACAAATTTCTTTCCGTTGTAACTGGAACGAAGGGTTGTGCTGCTCTCTCCTGGATGCTCGAGCACGCCAGGGTCTTTGAAGAGGGCAGCGGGTTCGAAATAATTCGACAACGGTCTTTGTGATACTTAGTAAACTTTATTCCCGGTCCTGGTTGCCGGTTGGTCCGGCGTGGATCGTTGCGGTGTCCCGGCGAGCGGTTCCCGCTGGAACCGGCGGCTACGGATAATCGTTGGTGGACGTCGGTTAATTAAGCAATTACAATTGATACTAAACCTAAACTTAAGACTAATTGCAGGAAAGCTATGGTATAGACGCGGATCGAGTCTTGGCTCGCGAAACGGCGGAAACGCGGAGCGATCCTAAATCGTGTACGGTACAGGCGCGAGCGGTTCTGGACCGCGAGGCGGCGGAAAGCGCGGAGCGATTCTAAATCCCGTACGGTACAGGCGCGAACGGTTCTGGACCGCGAGACGGCGGGAAACGCGGAGCGACTGTGAATCGCGTACGGTACAGGCGCGATCGTGCAGTTCTTAATCGTGCGACGGTGGAGCGAATCGGGATATCCTGAGCTGCGAATGGAAGCAGGAACCACCGCGGGTTCAGCTACTTTACAGTGAATCGGTGTTTCCCTCGTTAGTGCTGCGTTTTCGGGGTCGCGATTTGCCTCGTAGCCCGACCGGCGGAACGCCCGGCTCGCCGCTCTCGGCCCGACCGCGGTGTGGGTTTGCTCGCACACGGACGTAACCCGTAGTACTCGTTCCATCGACACCAGCGTGCTCATGCACACGCACGGACGTAACCCGTAGGGTGCGCAAGCCAACTCCGGTGCTGGCTTTTTTTTTATACAAGGAGTATAAATTTAACGTTTTTGGATCAGGCGGACGCAGTTTTGTGTGGAGACAAGCAAATACTGAAATGGAAGTGAAAAACTTGCGTGCTACGGTAAAACATGGGGGTGGTTCGATTATGATCTGGGGGTGTATGTCTGCAGACTGTACCGGGAATTTTATTTTTTTTCGCCGAGAAAAATAGAAATTATTCGAAAAAAATGGAAAATATCCGAAATATTTAAGAGAAATAGAAAACATACGGAAAAAATTAGCAGAAATTCATTTAGTGCCTCAATGCACTGATCAATGTCAGATGTTGCATTGAATTTAGAAACTGTGTTCCAGCCGAGGGTACTCTCCCTGTATTTGTCCCAATCGGTGGACATGTAGAATAAAGATCCTGAGGAGGGATCCACGGAGGCGATTTTTGTAAGTGAAACTGGTCTGTGTTCCGTACCAAAGTGGTCCAAGGCAGCGCACAAGAAGGAGTGACGTAGATCTGTGATGAAAAAATCTATTATTGACGGAAGAATCCGTGGCCTGATGAAAGTAGGCAAGTTAGGTGCAATAATTGCAAAGTTTGACTTAATCATGCATTCGTAAAGGGTGGTACCGGCCTTATTTGCTCTGGCGTTGTTCCAGAAACGATATTTGGCGTTCCAGTCTCCGCCGATTATGTAGGGAGAACCAAAGTGCGTAATATGTCTCAGGTCGTCTCCGGTTAGGGATCGGTGTGGATTGAAGTAAATGACTCCGACCAAGATGGTGGGATGGTCAAGTCTGATGGCCAGGAATTCCAAAGCGGTATGAGTGCGTACAACTGTAAATTTTAAGTTGATATTCTCATCCTGGTGGGTTGGTCCTTGCGGATCACCGTATAACCAGGAATAGAGAAATTGATATTGGGAGTGAGCCAGGTTTCTGTGACCAGAAGGATATCACATCCAAGTTTTTCAAGATTGGCAATGATTTCATTACGCTTGGGATAAATAGACCCTGCATTCCAGGTAATAATATGCGGTAGAGAAGCTATTGTAATAAGCAAGAGGTGGATGGAAATGGTTAATCCAAGGTCGAAATGACCTGCAGGAATGCTTGGAATTTTTGGGAATTCGTAGTGCACAGCCTGAGCCTATTGGCCAGGGTTTCAGCAGTGTTAAGCATGAGGTTGAGATCGCAGAGATGTTTTAGTTCATGAAGAACATCGGTTAACTTAATAAATTGGATGAAATCTGGATTTTGATTTCCCGAGAAGTTGCGGGAGCTTGGCTCGTTTGACTGTGGAATCAGAGATGATTTAAGGCGGGGGCCGCGGTTCAAGATTCTGTGGGTGCATCCCCTCCCTAGTTCCGTACACGTACATGAGATTTGCAAGGGTGCGGAATGCCCGCTTTCATTTGTTAATAATGCAAACATAGTACTGTTCTGTAGTCAAAAGCCTTAGATAAAAGTTCAATCTAGGCGGCAAAGGTCCTCAGAAGTCCTACTTTTGCATTTTTTAGCCGTAATTTGCAATATTCAGCAGCATACTGCTAGTCGAGTGACATTATCGTAGATATCGAGAGATTTAGAGCTCGTATGGAGTTCGTAGGTCCTTTCCCGCCTAGCGGGAACATATAGGATCTCAATGCAACGCCAATCACGTTGTATGCTTACAACTTCTTATTTCATCAAAATATAGTTCCGGCATATTTCGCTACAAGCGCTGTACTCTGTTCCCGATCTCTCTCGTCGTCAGCAGTCACTGTATCGGTAAAACAGAGGCCTATAGGAGCATGCGCGGCACGACAGTGTCACGTAATAATCAAGAAGAAAATATAAAAAAAAACTTTATTGCTCAACCGGAGTTGAGTACCACTGAGTTAGTTACAAAGATTACTACAATGATTGAAATACACGGAGAACGTACGTAGGCGATACTAAAACAAAACTGAACGCTCGTGCCCTGGGGCGGCGGCTTCTTATACCGTCGGAGACAACTGACCGCTGAGGATATTTGATCCCTTCTTATCAACAGGACTTCTCCGAAGGTGGTACCGTGTGCAACGAAGGTGTTGCCGTGTGCAACGAAGGTGTTGCCGTGTGCAACGGGCCATAATCAGGTGTGGTCCCTGTCACAACAGCGTGGATGGCGTGTACGGGTGCCTACGCCGATCGCAGGGACCGGGATGCCTCGAAGTATTTCCCAATAATGCAGAGGCGGGACTTTTCCATAGTGAAAAGAGCTAGATAAAAGTTCAATCTAGGCGGGAAAGTTCCTCAGCAGTCCTACTTTTGCATCATTGGGAAATGGTTAGCAATATTCGGCAGCATGTCGTTTGTTAGGGCGGCTATGGAAACTGACATGGCGGCACACTCACACACCGCCTGGTCGGCGTGTACGTGTGCCTACGAGGGTTGAAAGGGTCTGGAATTCCGCAACCCATTTCTCTATAATACAGGGATGTGAATTTTCAGTAATGGTTCGCACTAGACAAAAATATCAACCTAACATGCTGAATCCCTCGAAAATCCGTAAAAATTATTGTTTGCGAAATGTAACAAATAGTTTGACAAACTATATTTAAACAATTGATTTTTTCTAGTTTTTATCTCTAGATAGAAGTGAACGCATTCTAAATATTTTCAGTGACAATTTGATTTCTATAACTCTAATGGTCGAAAGCAACCTGTTGTGAATTAGCATCTTGCGCCGATGGCCCGCGCCGTGACATTGACACTGAAGGGTGTCATAAATTAGCCCTCCCACGACACTGTCTCGCCGAAGACGAAAGAACTTTCCTGTAACCTCGGTGCAAAACACAGTCATTCTCTAAAGTCTGAAACATCGCCGCTTCGCACGAATGTACGATTGCCTAGTAAAGATGATGCGAATTATATCATGTTTGGTGTCATTTTTATCAGAAACATTCCACGAATCTGTTGAGAGAGGTTTCATGAAGAAATAATGAAAAATAAATAAAATTATGTCATCGCATTAGTATTGTCTCACCGATGTACCTGACCCATGTTACACCCAACGACCGGCACACCGAACGGCCAGGCCGACTACGCTTGCAATGTTCCGCATTTTATATGGATTTCTGTATGCATTGTCGGGCCGGCCTGACGGTATGCGGGGTCCGAGAGTTTCTGCGTTTTTATGAAATACATAATGGTAATAACGGTACTTCATTCATAACTTATAACGTAACTTTTAATATACTTGGTTTTTTTTATTGGTTGGGATTGGCTGCGCGTGGCGTCAGATCTCGAACGGGAGATCCACCGCGCCGCCCCACTATTGGCAGGTGCTCGTGTCGCCGCGAGATCGATGGTCGATTGACGGCGAGTCGTGCCATAGGCTGTCACCGCCGGATCGATTATCGACGCGGCTAATAGAATTTCTATTGGCCCGGGATTCAAATTCGGCAAGTCATCGTTCCGGCGGTGATAGAAAACCGCTCGCGACTCGCCGACGATCAGATCGTCTGTTCATCTCCAAGCGTTAACTTTGCGAAATCGTTCTTCTCAAAATCGTTATAAGTAGCTAAGGCGTCGCGCGTCGTGGGACCGGTCTAGCTACAGCGATTCGGTATCTGGGTTCCCAGCAACTCCGCTGAGAATAATTCAACAGTTTCTTTCTGTGCATACATTTATTGTTAATCCAAGTCCAACCTATCTGTTGGCTTTAATATTGTACATATTCGTGTTTAAGTCTTAAGTGTAAGTCACGAACCGCTAGACGGAAATAAAGTGCTCGTCCCGTAGCGAAGAGTTTATTCTCCGTCCCCAATCCGTAACATTTATAATTACATTAGGTATATTTAGCAAACATGTGCATAATCTTTATTTGTATTAAATTTTGTATTAAATTAAATTAAATTAAATTAAATATTTCTGGAATTCCGACGAATTTGTTCCGAATGAAGTTGCATACGTACCGATAATATCATTAAAATATCATTACGAAGTTTTACATACGCCTAGAAGGTATGACAAGATGGTAAATTATGACAATTTGTTGACGAGTGCTGTAACTTCGTGAGGATACTTTAGTGATATTGTAAAGTAAATATAATTCAAATTATGGCATGTTTGGTGTGATTTATAGCGGGAGAATGCGACCAATGTGTTGAAAGAAGTTTCATGAAAACATTGCATCAGGATAGTCTCACCGATATACCTGACCTAGCACAATGTTACACCCTTCGGCGGTCTAGCTTCTGGGCTTTTCGACAGGTAGACACTTGAGGGTGTCATCAACTAGCCGTCCCAATATAACACCGCATAAAAGAGCTAAGGGGCACAGAATGCCTGTAGAATTAGGATATTTGTTGCGTTGATTGAGAACGAACGAGCGGCAACCGGTCCTCTTGCCGTACTGGTACAACGTCGCTGCAGGGAAAGGTGAAGGGTAGTTTCAGGGGGGGGGGGAGAGAGAGTTTTTACTGTTGCATTTATTCATAAGCAGAAACTAATACAGTGGCAAATATATGGGAAAAGCGTGTTTTTTTACAAAGTGTGTGGGGGGGGGGGGGCACATATTTGGGGCGCGTGAGGAGGGATTATGCTTTACTTTCGCGGGGCGGCGTCGATAGGTGGCGAAGGAGCGTCCTCCTCGTTGTGGACATCGTAGAGATAGAGCTTGGTCGTCTTCGCTTGGCTGCTTCTTTTCTTTGTTGTTGTTGTTACGGATGTTACGGAGGTTTCAGGGCAGTCCTCTTCCTTCAGTCCACATGATTCGTTGCTAGAAGTGACACATAAACAAAATGCGAAAAAATTGGAATTTACTCGATAATGTAAAAGGTAAAATTGCATTGCTCTGCTTACATTGTGAGCTGCTGTTCCATCCATTGTCGGCTCGAAATCTGCGCAGTGTGGGATGACAGTCGGCCAGTGTTCCTCCATCGTCGCCTCGAAGAACAAACAGCTCAGATGAATCGAGAAAAAGAAAATAAACATAATGTTCAAAAATTGGAATCCACCTGGGAATATAAAAAGTAAAATTGTGTTGATCTATTTACATTGGTGATGCTCCGTCCATTAGCGCTTTAGAATCTCCATGGTGTAGGACAACTCTCGGGCAGTATCGTCCATCATCGTGTCGACGAACAAACAGCCCACATGGTTCAAGAAACATGAAAATAAACAAAATTCGACAAAATTTAGTTAGTATTTATACTGCTTGAGAATATAAAATCTAAAATTTCATTGCCGTACTTACATTGGGAGCTGATGCCACATCCATTGTTGTCTCGGAATATTTTTTATATTTTTCATTATATTCAATCGTTGATATACATCAGCGATCCTGCACACTTATCTGCATGTGTGCACCTGACGTCGGACAGCAATTTTCTTTTTCCAACAGATCGAGTCAGTGGCGTTGCACCTGTAGGTGTATCACGACGCGGCATAATACTTTAATATTTCTTTTTCCATCGTTGATATAAATCAGCGATCCTGGACACTTATCTGCAATTGTGCACCTGACGTCGGACAGCAATTTTCTTTTTCCAACTTATCGAGTCAGTGGCGTTGCACCAGTAGGTGCCCAGTTAGCCAAATGCCTACTCGACCAAATCGAGTGGAATGTGTGCTGCACACATTGCGAGCAAAAGACTTATGTATTTCGTACCAAACCCTGCTCGAAGCAGAATTTGGTCCTCATTTGGTTTGATTGTGACACCAAAGTGTGTCGTGAAATTCCTAATAAAATGCGGCGGCAGATGTTTGTCACATCCATGCGAAGCCTACAGGTAAAATTCCATGCGGCATCATGCGGCATGGGAGCCAAACTTTAGCTTCGTTACAGAGGGCAGGTCCGTCGCACTAAGAACGGACGTAACCTTGTTCTAACAGTAAATATCGGTAAAAATTGAAGTAAATCTTCCTGTGTAGGGTGGGAAAAGGTATTTTATTTAAGTTTCAATGCGTAATAAAGATAAAGTGATGCGTAAACACCACAATGTGTCGTGAAAGACAAAGCGCCGTGTTGTATAATTCGAAGAGCGTACGTGCGAGAAAGAGAGAGAGAGAACGAGCGCGAAGAGTGTTCGTGCGAGAGAGAAAGAAAAGAGCGCGAAGAGTATGCGTGCGAGACAGAGAGAGAAAAGAGCGCGAAGAGTGTGCGTGCGAGAGGAAGTGAATTCGAAGAAGATTGAAAGAAGAATATGGAAAGGGATGACGGAATATTTTTAATGTGTATTAATTTTTTATTTCAATTGAATTTATTTTCAAATTGTTACAATTAGTATAATTGTAATATAATTTAATATAATTTAAAATATATAATATAATTTAAAATATATAATTTAATTTAAAAAGTCAATTTAAAAAGCCAATTTAATTTAAAATATGATTTAATATAATTTAAAATTAGCACTAAAAAGTGCTGTTTGGAGCACTGAAAAGTGCTGTTTGGTGTTTTTTTTTAATTTTTTTTTTCTTATTTTCAGTGGAGGGAGGTTAAATGCGTTACGCACAACTTCTCGGGGCCATTCCAACCCCGAGAAAGTGTGGGACTCCCCAAGCGATCGCCCCCCGTTTCAGAGGGGCGATGTGACAGCGAGGGTTTACCCACTAAAACTCCTCCCTCCACTTGCGCCCCCTGTTACTCCGCCTGCTCCCAAGGGTTAATATACCTCGCCGCACTGCCCGACGGCTTCTTGTGCCGGACCCTTTCCTTGCGAGCTTTCAGGACCACTCGCATCGAATCTTGAAATTCGAGGCGAGTGGGCCTTGAGAAAGATCTGCTTTCGCAAACTGCATCTGCAACATTATTTAAGAAAGATTATTTACACGGTCATATTAAGCTTATTAAGTTAATGTATTAAGCAATAAATAATTCTTACCGAAAAGGGCCCGCACAATTTTCGTGGGACACAATGGTTGGCAACTGTCCGTGCCAAACCACGTGTATGAGGGTAGGAGGCTGTCTGCGACAGCCTCTCTAAAAGAGGCACTCAGTGCCTCTTTTAGATTATACCCTCCAACATGGGCAAAAAAGTCAACCTAAAAAATAATAAGTTATATCATTAATATATATACTCACACGTGTGTGCGCATATAGCAATGGAATAAATGCATACACTTACCACATTATTGTACTCCTGTTCGGAGCAGTTTTCGAAGTTGTCTACCTCTTCCCTCGTTTGAAGAGGTAGACATTCCGGCTTTCTCCCATAACTACGAGGTTGCTCCCTTTTGTTTATTATTCTAGAAAGAAGAAGTAAATTTTGTTAAATATTGCCATCATACTGTAATTTCAATTTCTTAAATTACATACTGATCCATTTTCTTTTCCAGGAGGTCCAGCTTTCTTGCGAGGTGCTCGTTCTGCGACATCAGTTTCTCGTTTTGCGACGTCAGTTGCTCAAATTGGGATCTTGTGATGGTTGCGGGGGTCTGTGGTGTTATAGGACGTGGTGGTAAATAGGACGTGGAGGAAGAGGACAAATGTATTGGTGAGGAGGTTGGTGGTGGTATGGGAGGAGGATTGAGCAACGATGTCGACGTTGCTCCATGACTCTCCGGCGAATTGGCCTCCAGAAGTCGCCGGAGCTCCTCATCGGAGTCAAGAGCACTCGTTGATTGAAAGGGGCGTTTCCGTCGCCGAGGCTCCCCATCCGACGAGGTGGTCTTATACCTCGCCGGCTTCTGAATTGTCCTCTCTGGACGACGGTTTATACAATATACAATATTTTAGATTAATTATATGATACAGGAGACTGAAACTTACCTTTTCCATTGCCTCAATTGTCTACAAAATTCGCTTCTCGAAATATGATCTTCTTTATGGGATGCACGATAGCGAATGACCGTAGCGAGTTGCATTTTTCTGCATGCGGTCGTTATAAACAAATGACATTCAAATTCCGCGCCAACTGTGCGCATGCCCTTAAGGATCTAACACAATAATACGCGTAAATATTAATGCACACTTTTATAATTTAATTAATTTAATTCTTAATTTTTAATTTTAATTCATTAATTTCTTTAAACGCTATAATGTCTATAACTTTTAATTTATGATGCGCGTATGTTAGGTGTTGCGCGTTACGCGATCATGCGCAGTGCAGTTTGCGACACCAGACCGGGAATAACACCTCTCACGACGAAGGTGTCGATGATTCGATACGCGCTCTGATTCCGTCTTGTTTGATAGTGATTCCTTTGTTAGTTAATTACAAATTATTAAGTTCGTGAATTAACTCTAAAGCAGTGAATACTGGATGAGCAGTGGATTCGAAGGAAGGAAGGATAGAAGCAGAGAAAACGCCAGATAAGTATTGCCACGTGGTATTGTTAACAATACACGTAACAAATTATTATATATTTTGTATATTCTTTATTCAGTTTTCTTTTACACCCATGGATCGAGTTTTGAAGAAGTCGGTTTCGCGAAAACCGTATAATCAATTAAGCCTGTAACCGTACAGGTTACATATTGATACACCCCATAGATCGAACGTCGATGTCGACCCCACCATAACGCTCCGTGACGTAGCCCGCGAGTTCGGACGGAGAAAAGGACCGCGAGATATCGCGACACTTGTCGTAATGCGCACGCATCGATCCCCACTCGATACCGATCGAAGGAGGTCGATGCGTGCCGCAGATAGATCACTCTACATCTGGAAGCGGTTCCAGCCGCACGCGTCTCGCGAAGTGTCCCGTCGGCGAAACACGGTACGCGATCGAGGGGTCAAACCGACCCGATAGAACAGGCAAACCGACTGTTCTATCCTCGACACGTACGCGCCTCAAACCGAGGAGTCACAGGTGCAAACTGCGCTGTGGCATTGCCGACCATTAAGACGCAGTTTGTGTTCTGTGTAATTATCACGGGTTATTTAAAATTCATAAATCTTTCGTCGTAATCGTGGTACCGAGTGGACACTTCGTCATCGTAACTTTCGGGGTTCTTGTTCGAAATGCCCATCACTGCTTCGGTAGGATTTGCATGGTCGTGATCATTCTGCCGCTATCAATCAGGAACACGTTCGGAGGCCACGTATCGTGCTGAAGAGCGTAGTCCTTGGTAGCGTGGCGTGACCTACGGCTTGGTGTGCGTCTCCATCCAGACCACTTGTACGAGGATTCGGACGAGTGTATGGACGGTCTGACAAGTCCACAATCGTGCAGTGCGTCGTACGTATACGGATTGTTCGAACGAACTCACAATTTCCCTTCGGGTCGATTCGATACGACCGAACCTTGCACAATCCTTGTCATTCTGCCGCTGCTTACACGGAGATTGCTCGGAGGCCACGCATCGTGCTGAAGAGTAAACTTCTTAGTTGCGTGGAGTGCCAGGGGTTTTTAGTGTGTGTCTCCACTTGGGCTATTTGTACGAGAATTCGGACAAATACTTGGGTGGTCTGACGGGTTCGCCTTCGATCGGTTACGAGGTCGAAACGAGTCGTCCAAGCGTCACTGCGTCAGGCACACGGGTCGGATTAGAGCGAGCGGACTGTGCACAATTCTTGTCATTCTGCCGCTACCGATACGGAGATTGCTCGGAGGCCACGTATCGTGCTGAAGAGTAAACTCCTCGGTCGCGTGGAGTGCCAGGGGTTTTTAGTGTGTGTCTCCAACCGGACGACTCGTACGCATTCGCGGCCGAGTGCACGGTTGGTTAGACAGGTCACGAATTCGCATATCGTGAGGCGCGAGACACATTCAAATCGTTAGAATCGTTTATAAAAAGGAACCAGGTGTAGAGGCAAAGCGAGCGAACTGCGTGCGTTGTAACACGGCGTACATTGCGTGTTTACGTGTTGCGAGAACTCGGTACGGATTACCGTTACGCGGTATTCAGCGCGTCGTCGTTGAGGAATTTATTGCCCCGTACGTCGGGACAGATCACGAGTCGTCCTGTAAACAAATAGCTCATCTCCGAGCATACCGGAGAGATTGCTCGTCAAAACAAAAATAGTTCTTCCAAGAATATACTGCCAATTTTACCAGTAATTTGTCTACAAGCTTTATTTGTCTCGTCCAAACCTCGCCGCTTTCCAGTGCCTGGAGGCACGAATCCATCTACTTCGCGAATTTACACGCGTAGGGAATTGGGGGTAGTAACCGGCCCCCGTGTCTTAATATAAATAACTCTTGAGTCGTCGGGACAGGGAAAAATCCAATCAACACAGTCGAAAGAGGAATGTACGGTTAAATAATTGGCGCCCAACGTGGGGCGGTCTGGTCTGGACGAGAAACAAAGTAGAGAGACAAATCATGAGTAAGTCCCGAACACGCGGAAATAGAGCAATATTAAAAAACGATAGTATTCCAAACGCGAGCGACACTCAGGAAGACGTCATGTCGGTGACCCCGCGCGTCGTGAGAACACCGCCTCCGGGTACGGCGAACAATGAAATTGGGGGGGTCCCCGCGCCGGGTGCTGCCGATGGGCGATCCGCGGGTTTAGGCAGTGTCCTTGCTGCGGGCCTTACCTCCGCTGCCATTCGCAAACTGCAGGCTGAGGTCGCGCGGCTAAGAGATCAAGTAGACACGCTTCAAGAAAGGCTAAATGCCCAAATAGGGGTGGAGGAGCTCTATGAACGGGTAACCGAATGCAGAGCACAAATGCGCGATTTCCGAAGAGAGATCGAGGCACGTCTGGATCGCGATACTAAGATGCACGCGGAACGGAATGCTGACGTTCGCAGGGAAGTACAGGACTGCCTCGAGAGCGTTCGGGCACATCTTACCACATGCGGTAACGTTGGACCCGAAGAAACCCGTCATCCGGGTAACCGAATGGACAACCACCGACACGAAATGCGTGGCGCGCCAGAGTTGAATACAACACGACGTTTCCACCATGATTCTATAGATTCACGTGCCTGGGCACTCAATGACTCGGTCCGGTTCGATGGAACACTGGCCACCTCCAACCGTCCATTCATGGTCAAACCACAATTGCCGACTTTTGAGGGGAAAACCACGGAAAGACCTGCGAAATACATGCGGGAATTAAAACAATTTATAGAAGCGGCCCGCCTTCCTGATGATGAACTTAAATTCATCATCGGACAATCCTTGCGAGGTATCGCCGGTGAATGGTGGGACATTGTGTCCGAACAGGTCACGACGTGGGCACAATTTTCAAAGGCCCTCCGGGAAAGATTTTGGAGCTCGGCGATCCAGCGGAAGATCCGAGATAATCTCAACGTTGGGGTGTATCGCCCGGACTCGGGAATCTCTCGGGTAGCATATGCGATGAAGCTAATAGGGACAGCACGTGACCTGATCCCCCGACCAGTAGACGAAGAAATCGTCCAAATGCTGGCCCGGCATTACACGCAGGCGGTCGACGACTGTGTCCTTGGCCAGAACATTGGTACGATCGACGCGTTCTTGGCACTCCTTGAACGCTTTGATAACGGAGGAACGGTCAATCGTCCGAAGCAGGAAGACCGAAATAATAGAGATTGGACTATCCGCGCCAACCAGGAGAGGGGAATCCAGCCGACGGTGAACCCGCCACGATCAACTCCGATCAATCCGGCCCAGGCAAGGCCCAATCGAGATGGTCAGCGACCTGCAGCCGACTATCAGCGACCTGCAGCCGACTATCAGCGGCCTGCAACACAGTACCAGCGGCCGCGATACGAAAATACTCGCCCATGGCAAGAGTATCGGAGGCCGCAGGACCGACCGAGAGACACGGCGCCTGATCGCATTCGGGCAGCACACATCGACGAAGACTGTCCCGAAGACGAGGCGGACGCCCACGCGCCTGAAGAAGTAACGGGAAACGAATAAGGGGAGCCTCGGAGGTACGTCTGAGTGCATCCCCCCTTCAGACGAGAGGTAACTCCCCTAACGTCAGCGGGGAAGATGTTAAATTGTCCATGGGCTCGTTGTTCCCGGACACGCGCCAAGAACTTCTAGAAGAGGGTACATCGCCACTCCCGTCTCATAGGGAAATCCGCTGTCCGGAAGTACACCTAAAAATCGAAGGAATTCCAGTCAAAGCTCTCGTTGACACGGGGAGCACGGTGACAGCCGTGTCAGAAGCCTGGTATTGCACTCATCAAGCGCAGCTTCTGGCATGCCCAACCTTGCCGGTAACGGGCGTGGTCGTCATCGGAGCAACCGGAAGCAGGTCGGCCAGATTAAAGAAACAGATCTGGGTGACACTCAGTCACGAAAACGGGATGATTGAGACATCAATCATAATTGTCCCAGGCCTGATTTGTGACGCCATTCTGGGTGCCGATGCCCTGAGACGAGTAAGGGCCACGGTAGACTTTGAGCACGAGCTGCTCTCGCTAGACACGAGAGAGGGTCGAATAAAAATCAAAATGAATTCGGAAGAAGTAGAACCTGCCGAGCCGGTGCTAAGAAGCATGGACAGTGCAACGAAACCAGATGATAAAAAATTAAAAACACAGAGAGAGGTTTTGGAAACCCTCTTAGAGAATGTCCCAGCAACCAATGGACAGAAAACCGAATTATTACGTGTCATCGAGTCCTTTCCCGAGGTCTGGAGGGATGAAATAGGTCGAGTTACATGTTATAAACACCACCTACATGTAACGAATTCTAAGCCGTACGGCGGCCGAACATACCCAATACCGCTCAAGCACATGGAAGCGGCGGACACGGAAATCCAGAGGATGCTGGACAATGACATCATTCGACCGAGCACCAGCCCTTATCTAAATCCGGTGGTGCCAGTACTAAAGAAAAATGGATCCTTACGACTCTGCCTCGATGCGAGAAAACTCAATGAATATCTCGTCGAGGACCACGAAATGTCGGAGACCCCTGATGCGATATTCCAACGATTCAAAAAGGTTGACTACCTCACGAGTCTTGATCTAACCAACAGCTTTTGGCAAGTCCCATTAACGCGATCGTCACGGAAATACACCGCCTTCCTATATCGCGGGCGATGCTATGAGTACGTAGTCACCCCATTTGGTCTGAAAACCAGCAGTGCGAGCCTCGTAAGGGCACTGAGACGGATCTTGGAGGGGATGGACGGTTTCGTCGTAAATCTCATCGACGACATTCTCTGTTTTTCAACAACATTCGAAGAGCACCTCGGACACCTATCCGCTCTATTGAAACGACTGCGAGACCACAACCTCACTATCAATCTCGGAAAATGCAAGTTTATGAGGCGCGAGATAAAGTTCCTCGGACACATTCTGTCAACCGAAGGATTAAAACAAGATCCGGAAAAGCTAGCGTCAATACGCGCATTCCCTCCACCTCGAAATGTAAAGCAGCTGCGAGGCTTTCTCGGATTAGTCAACTACTACAGCAAATTCACGGACAAACATGCCGAGACAACTGCACCCCTACTCGACCTTCTAAAAAAGGGAAACCGATGGACGTGGAATCAAACATTGCAAACAACTTTCGACCAAGTGAAGGATGTTTTCTGTACGGAGATCGCACTACAATATGCGGATACCCGTAAGCCATTCTATCTGTCTACCGATGCGAGTACATCTGCACTCGGAGCTGTGGTCGAACAATATAACGCAAACGGCGAATTGAGACCGATCACATTCGCCAGTCGAACCTTAAAAGGGCCGGAACTCTCGTATTTTACCACCGAAAAGGAACTCTTAGCCATTGTGTGGGCATTGGGAAAATTAAGAACATACTTATACGGGTCAAAAATAGTGCTCTTGACCGACCACAAAGCCATCACGTTCTTGATGCACAGCAAGTTGCTAAACCAACGCCTCACCCGGTGGATCCTCTCCATACAGGACTACCACATAAAAATTCAATTCCGCCCCGGGAAAGAAAACATTCCCGCCGACATCATGAGTCGTATACATAAAACGTCCAAAGGAGAAAGAGCAGATCGGGAAACTCAAGTACCGATCATGACAGCCCTTGCCCGAACAATGTCAAAGAGCTTGGCCGCAGCCCTTAAGCAGCTTCCCGAATGGCAGCGGAGAGACGCGAAGTTACGCCGCGTAATCGAACAATGCGAGAACCAACGCGAACGTAAACGCGAAAACGTCCCTTCGCGATACCGTATTCGCGACGCCGTGTTATATCACGTGGATAGAAAGGGTGGGGAACGAGCGGTCATCCCAGCACCTTTGCGCGACGACCTCATCCGGGAAACACACGAGATTTACGCGCACGTCGGTGGAGATAAAACGGTACGAATTATATCTAACGATTTCTACGTGCAGAAACTACACCGACGTGCGAGGAAATTAATAGCCACGTGTGACACGTGCCAACGCGTAAAAATTCCCACCCATGCAATACACGCCGACATGCAAAGCATAATTCCGAGGTGTCCGCTCGATATAGTATCCATTGACTATTATGGTCCCTTACCGATATCTAGGGGTGGAGTAAGGTATATTCTTGTATTGGAAGAACTATTTACAAAATTCGTGAAGCTCTATCCAATGCGAAACGCGACTACACCCGTAACAATCTCGCGCATTTTCAAGCAATTTATTCCGACCTACGGAAAGCCCCGGAAAATCCTCACCGACCACGGAACACAGTTTACCTCGAAGAAGTGGACGGAAACACTACAGAAGGAGGGAATACACCACGTCCTGTCCTCAATACGACATCCACAGAGCAACCCGGTCGAGAGGGTCAACCGCGAAATCGGAAGGATATGTCGCACCTTGGCGGCGCACGCACACGCATCATGGGCCCAATGGGTAAGCGTGATAGAAACCTGTTGCAACGAAGTGGCTCACGATAGCACGGGCTACACACCAACAGAACTCCTGCTAAAGGAAAAGCCCGTGCGACCCTGGTCGAAATGGTTTCAACACGCCAAGAAAGACGATGCAACCGGCGAAGAGCAATACGATACTAAGCTGCAGCTCGCGTTCCGACGTATGTCAAATAAAGCACGACTACGCTGTGAGCGTGCGAACGCCGGAAAAAGACATCAGGAATACAAACTGGGCGAGCTAGTGCTGCTGAAAACAAATCCGGTGTCGAATGCTGCCGACCGGGAAATTGCTAAATTTTTTCACCTGTACGAAGGTCCATACGAGGTAGTCCACAAAAAGGGGCCATCGACGTATATACTCGGAAGACCACAAACAAAAGAAATACGGGGCACATTCCACACCTCATCTCTACGCCCTTATCACCAGCTGGAAAGAGAGACCACAGCAACAACAACAACAGCCATAAGTAAACACAGTTGACCCAAAAGGGGAATTCCGAGGAAGCTCGAAACCAGCCAAGATAAAAGGCAGCTCCATGCGAGACCGGAGCACATTTGCTAAATAACAACCAGAATGAACGCATCAAGAACAAGTCAGAAGAAGGCCGACGCTGGGACCCAGGCATACGCGGCGTGGGCCATGATAAGTCGGCCCACACAGACCGGGATGGACTTACACCTCCACGACCCGCCGCCACCAACCTTAACCACAAAGGTGGCAAGACCGTGGAAACTCGGGAGTTGCCGGAGGCGGCGATATGCGGCCGGAGTGTCGACCCAAGCCAACGTAAAAAGAATGCCGGCGCAAACCCAAACCCCACAAGGGGGACCGGGTACGTCACACCGGAGATGGGCAAGTCTCGGGCGCGGTCGAGCGCAGGACGAGGGAGACCCAAAACCGGAGGTGGAGAGGCCGGGTGCTGTCAGGACCGGGAGCACGGAGGCAACCACCCTAGATCAATCATGGGAGGTGATACCGGAGGAACCGCACCAGACCAGCAAAACAAAAGCTCCTAACGATTCTGACACGTCATGGGAATCGTGCGTGTGGGAAGATGACCCCACAGTTGAGATACCGGAGCTGAATCCAAGGGATCCGCTGGGATTGATGCTGTTAACGGACAGCGCAATAGAGAAGCTACTGGAGTCACCAGCGACAGAGGAGTGAGAATCACCAGTGACCCCAGTGCTCCGCGAAGGAGAAAGTGAAGTCGGTGCCGTGTGCAACATCAAATGGGAATAATTACGTTAATCAAGAAAGACAGTTTAGTTAAGGGCGTATGGCACCACCGAACAATTAGCCCAGGTTTGTTTTTCCTTCCTCTACGCTCCTAATTTCGTGCGCTAGGACTGCCGAGAGTTCTTGTTTTTTTTTCTCTTTCTTCTCCTTATGTCGCCAGTGCTGCAAAAAGATTTTTTTTTTTCTTCTTCGTTATTTACCCAACAAGAGACAATGTTTAGTTTTAGTTTTACGCGTACGCGCTAGAGCCGCATATATATGTATATTTTTGTTCTTCTTTTCTTAAAACTGCGGTGCATCGTTAATATGTTGTGCTATTTCCGTTGAAACACTGCGATACGCCATTGTTTATTCTCGCAACAAAGGAGCAATCATTAAGGACTTTAAGTTTTGTACTTTGCTTTGAGTTGTGTTCTTTTCTTTTGCGTGCTTCTGTGCGTACATATCCGCGTTTCATTTATTAGTTAGAATTGTTCGTTTTTCTACTTTTTTATTAACACTGCGTTACAATTATTATTAGCAAAATGAACAGTGTAACTGATACGTTTTCGGTTACCGTCGTTTTCACCAAAGACATGTTTGGCGAGACACACGGCGCGGTCGAACATCGTGACGTTTCCGTGGATACACTGCGATACGACATTTTTTTTTGTTATTTTTGCTACAAAGACTGAGCCATATGTATTTTATTTTTTTTCTTTTCTTTTGTATAGACTGCGATGCGTTTAGTATTAGAAAAAGGGACATTTCAGTTCGCTCGGGTCAGAACATTGTGATATTTTTTTTTACTGTGTTACATTCTTGTTATATTTTTCTTTTTTTTTGCGTGGTTCCTGCGTTGCTACAAAAACTGAATTACGAATCTCCGTGGTTGTGTTCGAGATTCCCAATGCATATAAACTGCGTACCTGCACTGGTAATCTCGAGCGTGGGGGAGGGGGTAATATGTAACCGTACAGGTTACATATTGATACACCCCATAGATCGAACGTCGATGTCGACCCCACCATAACGCTCCGTGACGTAGCCCGCGAGTTCGGACGGAGAAAAGGACCGCGAGATATCGCGACACTTGTCGTAATGCGCACGCATCGATCCCCACTCGATACCGATCGAAGGAGGTCGATGCGTGCCGCAGATAGATCACTCTACATCTGGAAGCGGTTCCAGCCGCACGCGTCTCGCGAAGTGTCCCGTCGGCGAAACACGGTACGCGATCGAGGGGTCAAACCGACCCGATAGAACAGGCAAACCGACTGTTCTATCCTCGACACGTACGCGCCTCAAACCGAGGAGTCACAGGTGCAAACTGCGCTGTGGCATTGCCGACCATTAAGACGCAGTTTGTGTTCTGTGTAATTATCACGGGTTATTTAAAATTCATAAATCTTTCGTCGTAATCGTGGTACCGAGTGGACACTTCGTCATCGTAACTTTCGGGGTTCTTGTTCGAAATGCCCATCACTGCTTCGGTAGGATTTGCATGGTCGTGATCATTCTGCCGCTATCAATCAGGAACACGTTCGGAGGCCACGTATCGTGCTGAAGAGCGTAGTCCTTGGTAGCGTGGCGTGACCTACGGCTTGGTGTGCGTCTCCATCCAGACCACTTGTACGAGGATTCGGACGAGTGTATGGACGGTCTGACAAGTCCACAATCGTGCAGTGCGTCGTACGTATACGGATTGTTCGAACGAACTCACAATTTCCCTTCGGGTCGATTCGATACGACCGAACCTTGCACAATCCTTGTCATTCTGCCGCTGCTTACACGGAGATTGCTCGGAGGCCACGCATCGTGCTGAAGAGTAAACTTCTTAGTTGCGTGGAGTGCCAGGGGTTTTTAGTGTGTGTCTCCACTTGGGCTATTTGTACGAGAATTCGGACAAATACTTGGGTGGTCTGACGGGTTCGCCTTCGATCGGTTACGAGGTCGAAACGAGTCGTCCAAGCGTCACTGCGTCAGGCACACGGGTCGGATTAGAGCGAGCGGACTGTGCACAATTCTTGTCATTCTGCCGCTACCGATACGGAGATTGCTCGGAGGCCACGTATCGTGCTGAAGAGTAAACTCCTCGGTCGCGTGGAGTGCCAGGGGTTTTTAGTGTGTGTCTCCAACCGGACGACTCGTACGCATTCGCGGCCGAGTGCACGGTTGGTTAGACAGGTCACGAATTCGCATATCGTGAGGCGCGAGACACATTCAAATCGTTAGAATCGTTTATAAAAAGGAACCAGGTGTAGAGGCAAAGCGAGCGAACTGCGTGCGTTGTAACACGGCGTACATTGCGTGTTTACGTGTTGCGAGAACTCGGTACGGATTACCGTTACGCGGTATTCAGCGCGTCGTCGTTGAGGAATTTATTGCCCCGTACGTCGGGACAGATCACGAGTCGTCCTGTAAACAAATAGCTCATCTCCGAGCATACCGGAGAGATTGCTCGTCAAAACAAAAATAGTTCTTCCAAGAATATACTGCCAATTTTACCAGTAATTTGTCTACAAGCTTTATTTGTCTCGTCCAAACCTCGCCGCTTTCCAGTGCCTGGAGGCACGAATCCATCTACTTCGCGAATTTACACGCGTAGGGAATTGGGGGTAGTAACCGGCCCCCGTGTCTTAATATAAATAACCCTTGAGTCGTCGGGACAGGGAAAAATCCAATCAACACAGTCGAAAGAGGAATGTACGGTTAAAAGCCCTAGGCAGAAACGAAATATTCGGCGCGAAATAACCTTAAATTTGAGGAAGTATTCACGTGACAATGAATTACAAAGTCCCCCTAATGTTGATAATCTGCAGGACATTCCCAGCACGTCTTCTTTATCCGTGCCTGTCAGTAATAATAATAATGAAAGTCTGCTTAATATTCCCACCACATCTTCATTCACGCATGATCTACCTCTTCTACCTCTTCATGCGATGATGTGGTTTGGGAGTCCGCTGGTACTGTTTCAGAAGTCTCATTTCGTGATCGTTTGGCATCTTGCTTTGTGGACAATAATTTAACGCACACTCAGGGGAACAACATCTTATCTCTTCTACGTACCCATTCGTGTTTTTCTAGTTTGCCGAAAGATATAAGAACGCTCATTGGCACACCTTGTACCAGTGTGGTCACCTCTGTGGTAGAACCAGGAGAGTATGTTCATTTTGATGTAGAGTTGAAAATAGTTAAACAGTTATCTCAATGTTCTTCAGTAATTCCTGAAGAGTTGCAATTGGATTTTCAGGTGGACGGATGTAGTTTAGATAATTCCAATACAATTCAAATTTGGCCTATTCAAGACAGAATTGTAAACATCTTAAATAGTAAACCCATTGTAGTAGGGATTTATAAAGGCACCCAAAAACCCAAGGATTGTAACAGTTATCTTCAAAAATTTGTCTCTGACATAAACTTGATAATTTCAAATGGAGGCATTACGTTCCACGAGAAAAAAATTCCAGTCGTATTAAGGTGTTTTATTGCTGATGCACCAGCTCGAGCCTTTATACTTCATCACAAAGGCCATATGTCTCATCGACCTTGTTCCAAGTGCAAAGTTTGTGGTACACAGGAAAGAGGTCGTCAGGTTTTCAATGGTATTACACATCCTTTACGAAGTGATGAAGAATATACCAGGTGTTCCGATGAGGATCATCATAAAGATGGTCAAAGTCCATTAGCTTTGATGCCAATAGGAATGGTATCACAGGTGCCATTCGAGTATATGCATCTCGTATGTCTAGGTGTCATTAAAAAATTGTTATCTGCCTGGGTGTGTGGCAAATATTCCCCATTTTCAAAATTATCTTCTCGACAAATTTTCACAATCTCAGAGAGAATGAGAAGGATCAATAAATATTGTCCATCCGAGTTTGCAAGGCGTCCTAGATCAATAGATTTATTTTCCAAATTTAAAGCAATAGAATTTCGGCAATTTCTTTTGTATACTGGTCCAGTTGTCACCTATGGAGTACTGAAGGATAATGTATATCTACACTTCTTGTTTCTGCACAGTGCCATAAGAATAATGGTTTCACAGGTTTTTGTTAGCAAATATTTAAAGTTTGCAGAAGGAGCTTTGCAACAATTTGTTCGTCGTTGTGAAAAGTTCTATGGCCCAACTTTTAATTCTTATAATGTCCACGGTCTTCTCCACTTGGCCGATGACGTCAGACGTTTTGGTACATTAGATTCATTTTCAGCTTTCCCGTATGAAAGCAACATGTCCATTTTTAGAAAATATTGCAGAAAGCCAGGACAACCCCTTCAACAATTTTCTAATAGAATGAGAGAGATAGAACATCATGGCAGTAATAAGGGAGGTGGTGATTCTTCGACCACCATTGAGGCATCTATGATGTTTCACAATAGTTGTGGTGCTATTTCTTACCGCAAACTTCAAATTCACAGCTTATTGCTTGGCACAGACGAGCGCGATAATTGCTGCATTTTACACGATGGCACAGTTTGTATAATTTCATCTATTAGTCCCCATGAAAATTCTTTTCGCTTAGGTGTACAAAGATTTCTACAAGTTGATGTATTCTATGATATCGCCTTGTTATCTCGAGCACTAGAAATTTTTAAATGCGATACTTTGAGCACTGAAATAACATATGTTAGCCAGGAAGATGTTAGGGCAAAATGTTACCGAATGCCATTGGAGGCCATGAACGTTTCCAACGAATCGTCGACGGATGAAGAAGACGATAACATATTGGGAATGTCCCAGTGGGTTATCGCTGTGCTGGTTCATTTTGAAACAGTATAATTTATTCCAAGTTGCACATCGTACATTACATATTTCTCGTGTTATGATAAATTCTAATGTTATTATATATAGATACGAGAGAAATAAGATACGCATGGAAAACAAATAACTTTATGTTATAATCAATAATATCTTCCGTGCAGTATTGTATAGTATTATTTTAGTACTCTAAACTTTATATAGTACTCACAAATATTTTTAATTATTTCAGATACCTATTTTTCCGAGAATGCTTTACTACCAGGATTACCACCGAAAGTAATTTGGAACAAATGTCAAAACAGTATTATTATGAGTTGATTAATGAAATGAAATGTTATCCCGATACAATGCTGTATCCTTGGCTAGCAGCTAAATTAAATCAGCTTCAATTAGATGTCTACATACATAATTTTTCATTAATATATCTATTCCAATAACAAAAGGTAAACAAAAAAGAAAAAAAGGTAAACAAAAGGATATTATATTCTTAATAACAGAACATGAACAGTCAGGAACACAGGCTTGGTTGGATGCCTATCATCTATCATCTGTATTTACTTCGAGATCCTGTCTGCACTGTGCTGTATAGTTATAATTGAAGACATTTCATCTCATAAGTGGCAATGGCAAAGTGAGTATATACATTATCCTAGAATTAAAAAAAAATTTTTTTCTTCGAAATATATCGATTGTACAATGAGAACAGAACACATATCCATATCACGTTCTAATGTAAGGCCCTTTTTGTTTGTAGGAAGGAGAAACTTCAAGAGTGGTGTGCTGTCCGTGTCCGCTGATGAGAGGAAGCATAGCAAAAATAAATAAATAAATATATTGTTAATAAACTCTTCTTAAGCATCCCTACACCTTATTTTCCATTCGAGGGTTTTATTTCCATTATTTTAAGATTTGAATATTTATTTTTTATTTTTGTTGCGGAATATAGCCAAGTGCTGAGTCAGAAGGACTCAGAAAAGGGGCAGTAGGGAAAGAAAAGTGAGATATGTAAGGAAGGAGGATAGTGTGAAGAACGAGAGAGTATATAATGAAAACAAAAGATATATTCACGAACGGTAACAGTAACGGTACAGGAGTGAACGCGAAGCCCGCAGACACTTGTATTAGACGGCGATCAGTCGATCGTAAAGACAATAAATCAGCGCTATGCAAGGATCAGTCGATCACGAGCAGAAGTCAAAGGAGGCCCGTTTCGGAAACGCAGGTCTACTTATACTAACGCGGGCCGTTGGTTTCGGCAGGATGAGGAGTGGGATTTTCGAAATAGGCAAGGATGAGGCAGAGCAGCCCGTTCGTTAGGACGTCCTAACGGCGTCCCAACGGTCGGGGCTGCGATGGGAACAAAGGGTAGAGGCAGTGGATTTCGGAGTTTGGAAAACAACCAACGGCCCGCGCGGCGCGTGCATGAGCATCGCACGAGAGCCAGTGTTTACAAATTCGAACAGCTGACTGTTGTCGCGCGAGGAAGACGGTGTTTACCGGCGACGGGCAAAAACGCCGATGCGTGATCGCTCATGCACGACGCCGGTGTCGGTGGCAATAATACCCGGATTAAACGGTTAATTCGGGGAATCGACTTATAATGAAGACGGCGACGAGAAATCCGCCGATGCAGATTTTAAACATTCCGCCCGCCTTCGGCTATCGCCGAATGTGGACAGAGCGCGGAAGCGGGGGAATGTCGACGGACGGCGCGACGGCAGGTTATGCCTGGTTCTCTCCGGTCTGGAGAAGTCGGACTATTTTTGTTACCGGCCGGGTGAACGAAGTGGTGGCTGTTCTAACGGTGATGACCCGGACATGGCCGTCGGCTCCAGGGTGGACGTCGGTGATGCGTGCGAGCGGCCACTTCGTGGGGGGGGTGGCTTCGGACTTCACCAGCACGAGGTCCCCGACGCCCAGGGATGGCTGGGTGGTTGTCCACTTCCTTCGCGTTTGAATTTGGTGCAGGTATTCTGCGGACCAACGTCGCCAAAAATGTTCCACCCGCTGTTGGAGTTGTTGCCACCGGGAGAGCCGCGAGGTAGGGACGTCGTGCAGCGTGGGCTCCGGGGTGGCCAGGAGGGGGCCTCCGACGAGGAAGTGTCCCGGCGTCAGGGGGGTCAGGTCCTCTGGGTCGTCCGTCAGTGCCTGGAGTGGACGCGAATTCAGGCACGCCTCCACCTGGCAGAGGAACGTCGCCAGCTCCTCGTACGTGTGAGCGTTGTCGCCGATGACGCGACGGAGATGGTGCTTCACGGAGCGGACGGCTGCCTCCCATAGCCCGCCGAAGTGAGGTGCTCCTGGTGGAATGAATTTCCACCGCACTCCCTCCTTGGACAGCTGTCCGGCGATGGCAGCTGCTTCCTTGGACGATGCCCGGAACATGCGGCGCAGTTCCTGGTCAGCCCCCACGAAATTTGTGCCGCAGTCGCTCGTTACAGAGGCGCATGGTCCCCGTCGGCCAGTGAATCGCCGGAATGCTGCGAGAAAGGCGGCCGTGGTGTAGTCCGACACAGCTTCGAGATGGACTGCCCGGGAGCTGTAACAAACGAAAATGGCCGCATACCCCTTGATAGATTTGTGGCCACGTCCTGGCGCCGTTTTTAATTTGAACGGGCCGGCGTAATCCACGCCTGTGTGGGTGAATGGGCGCGATGGCGTGACCCGGTGGAGTGGTAGGTCGCCCATTAATTGGCTGGCGGTTGCCGCCCGCCATCGGAGACATCTGATGCAGCGGGAGACGCATTTCTTCACGTTTTGGCGTCCTTGTGGTATCCAAAATCGGTGGCGGACGGATGCCAGGGTCAACTGCACACCCCCATGCAGTGTCCGTCGGTGGTGCTGCTCGACGATCATCTCGGTCAACTTTGATCCTGATGGCAGAATGATGGGGTGCTGCTCGTCATAGGAGAGCAGGGAGTTTTTTAATCTCCCTCCCACCCGTAGAATGCCCTGGTTGTCGAGGAACGGGGTCGTCGCTCGGAGGGCACTGGACGGTCGAAGAGGCTGTCCATTTTTGAGAGCAGAGAGCTCTCGTTCGAAGGTCGATCCCTGCACAATCTTGATCCAGAGCGCCTCCGCTTGGCTCACCTCCTCTGGATGCAGGATCGGGAAGACGTCTCCTGGTGACGGAGCTGGTCGACGTCTCGTCCAACGCAGACACCAGGCAGTGACCCTCAAAAGTCGGGTCAGCGATGAGTAACGATGCAGCAGGGACTCGTGCTCCGTGTCGGCTATCCGGGTGTGGAAGCTGGTCGTCGTCGGGGCCCGCTCCTCCTCGGTGGTGTCGAGCGTGGGCGAGGTCGTGTCCCACGTCGTGGGATGTTCGGTGAGCCACGCGGGTCCGTGCCACCATAGGGGGTGACTCGCGAGCTGGCTGGCGGGAATGCCTCGCGAGGCACAGTCGGCAGGGTTGTCCTGGCTGCCGACGTGGTGTAGGCGGACGTCCGGTACAGTTCGGTGGAATTCAGCCACCCTGTTGGCGACAAAAGTACGCCACCGCGTCGGTTCACCGTGTAGCCATGCGAGGGTGACGGTGGAGTCTGACCAGAGGTGACTCGTGTCGAACTGCAGTCCCATCTCGCGGCGTAGGTGGGATAGCAGTCGGGCCCCCAGTACTGCAGCGCACAGCTCGAGCCGTGGGAGAGACAGGCTCTGGAGCGGCGCTGTCTTTGTTTTTGCTGCAACCAGAGTGACCTGTGTCCGGTGTGGGTTGCTGGTCCGGATGTAGGCGGCTGCAGCGTAGGCTCGTTCGGAGGCGTCCACGAAGACGTGGAGTTGCTGAGTGGTCGTAGCTGGCTCCGTGCCCAGCCATCGTGGGAGCCTCAGCGACGTTAGGTTGGCCGCGTCGGCGGAAAGTTTCCTCCACGTTTCAGCTGCGGTCGATGGAAGCTGCTCGTCCCAGTCGAGGCGGTGCTGCCACAGCTGCTGAAGGAATATTTTCCCTCGGATGGTCGCGGGTGCCAGCCATCCGAGGGGGTCGAACAATTTTGCCACCTGGGACAACACATACCGCTTCGATAGTGTCGGAAGTGGAGACGTCGGAGGGCCCTGGAAACTGAAGGTCAGAGTGTCAGACTGTGTGTGCCACTTCAGCCCCAAGGCACTGCATCCCAGCTCTGGCTGCCAAGGTAACGTGGAGGACAGGGCAAGGTCCTCGTCGGGCAGGTGCGAGGTCAGGGCGGTGCTGTTGGCGCTCCACTTTTTTAGCGTGAAGCCGCCCGCCCTGCAGATTCCGACGAGTTCCTCCTGAGTTTGTCGGGCCTCGTCCTCGCTATCGGCTCCGGACAGGATGTCGTCCACGTAGGTGGCTTCCCTCAGGATGGCGGCACCTCGTGGGAATTGCTCCTCTTCGTCGTCCGCAAGCTGCAGCAGGGTGCGGATGGCCAGAAAAGGGGCGCAGGTCAGTCCGTATGTGACGGTGGTGAGGTGGAACACCTGGATCCTCTGGTCCGGGTTGTCCCTCCAGAGCACTCGCTGGTAGTCCCGGTCGTCGGGATGCACCTGGATTTGGCGGTACATCTTTTCCACGTCCGTAAGGAAAGCGAACTTGTGTCGCCTCCACCTCAGTAAGATGTCCATGAGGTTGCGCTGTAACTTGGGACCAGCGGAGAGGAGGTCATTCAACGAGCGGCCGGTCGAAGATGGTCGGGACCCGTTGAAGACCACCCTCAATTTTGCGGAGGCGCCCGTGCCCTTCATTACTCCGTGATGAGGCAGGTAAAAGTGCGGCGCTTGGGGACACTCGAGTTCCCTGGCGACCTCCTGCATGTGGCCGAGCTGCAGGTACTCTCTCATGAAGTTGTGATAGTGGTCACGGAGGGTCGTACTGGTCTGGAGGCGCCGTTCGGTGGACAGCAGGATGCGTCGGGCAACGCTGTGCGTCTCCCCTAATCCGTGGACTGCGTCCTTGAAGCTGAGGCGAACCACGTACCGTCCGTCCGACTGCCGGTAGTGGGTCTGACGAAACCCCTCGTCGCAGGCCTCTTCTTCTGCGTTCCAGTGCCTGGTGGTCGTTGGAACTTCCTCCTGTTCCCAGAAGCGCCGCACCAGAGCGGCCAGATCGTCCGTGGTGGTCGTGTGAGTGGAGACGATTCGGGAGGGTGATCCTCCTCTCGCAGTCGGCCCTGAAAGAATCCACCCGAAGATGGTTTCTTGAGCGACTGGAGCGTGTTGTCCACCGCGACGTATCCCTTCCAGAAGAATCTGGGGATACACATCCGCTCCGAGCAGGAGCTCGATCGGTGTCGCCGAGGTTGCCCTGGGGTCTGCGAGCGGCAGGCCGTTGATGTGGGGCCAGCGCGGAGTGTGGGTGGCACCAGAGGGCTTGTAGGCCGTCAGCCTGGGCAGCACCAGTGCCTCCACCGTGCATGACCGTCCGAGTCCGGGAACGGTTGACGTCAGGGTCAGTCTGACCTTTCCTCGGGAGGTTGCTGTGGCCTTTCCTCCGGCGCCGAGGACCAGGCGCGAACACGACGTCCGAGGAAGTCGCATCGTCTGGGCCAGTGCTTCGCTGATGAGCGACACCTCAGAGCAGGGGTCAATCAGTGCGCGAGCTGTGACCATCCGGCGTCCTGCAGTCGCTGTGACCAGGGCGGTGGCGAGCAAGACAGGACCTGAGTCCGAGGTGGAGTTGAGCCTCTTCGTGGTGTGCAGCGTTGCGACCGTCGATGCGTTGCTGGATCCGTCGGACGCCTCGTGCAGCATCGTGTGGTGTGGTTGGGCACACCGTTGGCACCGCTTTGCCGACGGACAGTTCCCGACGGTGTGCGGACCGAGGCAGTTTTTACACCAGCGGCGACTCGTGACCATTTGGAGACGGGCTGCAGGGGTCAAGGATCGGAACGCGCTGCAAAAACACAAAATGTGGTCTCCTTGGCACAGGTTGCACCGAGGCCTCGATGCGGCGTCCGTGGCGGTGTGTAGCGCCTTGACCTTCGTGGGCGGCGGTTTTGATGGTGCGGGAGTGCGAGTCCCCTGACGGAACTCGAAAGCCTCGAGAGTTCTCGTCGTCGTCTCGAGAAATTCGAGGAGTTCCGAGAAGGCGGGGAGATTCACGCTGTTTCCCAGGGACTTTTCCCACTCCTTCAAGGTGTGTCTGTCCAGTCGACGGATGGTATGGTGGACGATCCAGTGGGATTCGTCGGTGACTGGTACCCCGAGGCTGTTCAGGACCGCCGTCGCGTTGCACGTGGAGTTCAAGAGGCCCTTGAGCTCCGTTGCACTGTGATTGACACATGGCTTGATGTTGTACAATGCGTCGAACTGCGCGGCAACCAGAAGTCGTCGATTCTGGTAGCGGTGCTCTAGCAGTTTCCAGGCCTGGTCAAAGTTGGCGGCAGTGACGGGAATCCGTTGAATCAGCTGCGCTGCTTCCCCGGTGAGGCTCGCCGACAGGTAGTGGAAGCGCTCTGCATCCGTCCAGGCCTCGTCGTCGATGACCAAGGACATGAAGAGGTCCCGGAATCGCGTCCAGTCAGTAAATTGACCGGAGAACGTGGGCAGTGTGATCCGTGGCAGTGACGATCGAGGTCTGGGCCCTGGCGTGGGTGGATGTCCTGCAGTTGAGGGTGCCTGACTCTGCTCGACGTCTTCGAGCATCGTGGACAGAATTCCCTTCTGATTGCAGTACACATCCTGCGTTTGGTCGAAGAAGTCCTCGGTGAAGTAGTCCACCTGACGGTTCTCCTCAGTAGTGGAGGCGATGATTTGAGCGTCGCGGTCTTGAAACTGCGCCCAGGCCTGGTCCAAACAAGACAATTTGGCCAAAATCGTCCCCTTGTTGATATTCGCTTTGCCCTGCTTCCGGAGATTGTCCACGGTTCGTGCGATGCGCCCGAACAGAATGTGTTGATGGGCGATAAGCGAGTCCATGACGAGTAGAAAGGAGAAGAAGAGAAAGGAAAAGTATGCAAGAAAAGAGATGGAGAAGTGCGCGTGGATGGAAAAGTGGAAAGGAATCCGGCTCGAAGGACCAAATGTTGCGGAATATAGCCAAGTGCTGAGTCAGAAGGACTCAGAAAAGGGGCAGTAGGGAAAGAAAAGTGAGATATGTAAGGAAGGAGGATAGTGTGAAGAACGAGAGAGTATATAATGAAAACAAAAGATATATTCACGAACGGTAACAGTAACGGTACAGGAGTGAACGCGAAGCCCGCAGACACTTGTATTAGACGGCGATCAGTCGATCGTAAAGACAATAAATCAGCGCTATGCAAGGATCAGTCGATCACGAGCAGAAGTCAAAGGAGGCCCGTTTCGGAAACGCAGGTCTACTTATACTAACGCGGGCCGTTGGTTTCGGCAGGATGAGGAGTGGGATTTTCGAAATAGGCAAGGATGAGGCAGAGCAGCCCGTTCGTTAGGACGTCCTAACGGCGTCCCAACGGTCGGGGCTGCGATGGGAACAAAGGGTAGAGGCAGTGGATTTCGGAGTTTGGAAAACAACCAACGGCCCGCGCGGCGCGTGCATGAGCATCGCACGAGAGCCAGTGTTTACAAATTCGAACAGCTGACTGTTGTCGCGCGAGGAAGACGGTGTTTACCGGCGACGGGCAAAAACGCCGATGCGTGATCGCTCATGCACGACGCCGGTGTCGGTGGCAATAATACCCGGATTAAACGGTTAATTCGGGGAATCGACTTATAATGAAGACGGCGACGAGAAATCCGCCGATGCAGATTTTAAACAATTTTATAACAGTTTTGTTACGATAATTGAATTTTATATCATTTTTGTTTCCTTCATGTAACTTGTACAGTTCATTTTTTTAAATTTTATTGTCTATTCGTTTTCTTTCTTAAGATTATAAATATTGTAACCGTTCTTTCCTACCGTTTCTTCCGATTCGCATACGCTGTTACTCGTATCTCTACTTCGCGTCTCGAGACTATCTCTAACCGTCTCGCAGGGCCGGTTACTACCCTAATTTCTCGAAGCTTGCACGTTCGCGAGCAGGAATGGATTCGTGCCTCCAGGCACTGGAAAGCGGCGAGGTATGGACGAGTTAAATGAGATATTCGTAGCCCAGATAAGGTAACAAAAGATGATATATTCTCGTAAGAACCGTCGTGTGTGTTTGGATACAGTTAATTCCAGGTACCGTGTGGAACAATAGGTCGGCCTCCCGTGCCGTCGGCTCGCGACACATAAACAAAGTATTATGAACGCGTGAAAAACGCTTGCGGTACGCTCGCTCGACTCTACGCCCGGTTTTCGGAATCGGTTTAGAAAATCACTCAGCACGGATCGCGCCCCGCGACAAGCAGTTCGTGACCCGTCTGACCGTCCCTACACTCGGCCGGATAATCGTACGAGTTATCAGGATGGAGACAAACACGAAATCGCCGTCACTCCACGCTTCCAATGATTCTGCTCTTCGGCACGTAATCGTGGCCTCTAAGCAATCTCGGGCGAGGCGGCGGCAGAGTGTCAGTGACCGTGCAAAGTCCGATCGCTCCTATCTGACCCGAAATCCGCGATCGAACGACGTCGTACCCGTCAGACCATCCAGACACCTGGACGATGTTCGGACAAGTGGCCTGGGTGGAGACGCACACTAAACCTTGGTCACTCCACGGAACGCACGAGTCTACCCTTTGGCACGATACATGGCCTCGGAGTATTCTCGGATATTGGTCACGGCAGAGTGTCCACGATCGTGCAAGGCCCGATCGTCTCGATTTAGTAGAGACGTGCACTAAACCTCGATTATTCCACCATCATGTGGAACCTTGTCGTGTCAACCATCATGCGATGATTGACTGTCTCGCTTCGACCCGTATAGTACGTACCGTATCTTCGAAACGATACTTATACGTACCCTATACTAATATTTATATTTGAAGGACGAAGTGAATATACTGTGACTGTTCGACGCGATTATCGCACGCTTCGCGACGCGTTTCTATCTCTGCGCGACGCAGTTCTCTAAATTTTATAAAATCGTGTCGTGCCGACACACGGCGCCTTCCACTCGCCGTCGCTCCTAAATAGTACTCGCGACTTGCTCGCTGCAAGTGATCTACACTGACAATAGTAACGCTTCACTTCGGAATTGATAATTAAACATTTCTCGATCAATCTTTAGGCGAGTGAAAATTATATAATTTCGTTTGACTACTACGCGGTCACGTCCGAGAGTCACGGAGCTTTATATAAAATGTTTCGACAGTGCCACGGCGCGGTTTGCGCTCGTGACTCCTCGGTTTGAGGCGCGTACGCGTTGAGAGCAGGAAGGACGGTTTGCCTTGCTCTGCCGAGTCGGTTTGACTCCTCGAACGGGTACCGTGTTTCGTCGAACAGACACAATTCTTAAACGCGTGTTTCTCGGACCGCTTCCAGACGTAGAGTGCTGGATCGCTGGCTCGCATCGACCTCCTTCGATCATTATCGAGTGGGGATCGATGCGTGCGCAACTCGACAAGGATCGCGATATCTCGCGATCCCTCACTATCTCCGGACTCGCGAACAACGTAGTATGGTACGGTAGTGGGGTCGTATCGCCGACCGATACGTGCGGTATATGTGTATGTAACCGACACGGTTACATATTACCCCCACCTCCACTTTCGAGATTACCCGTGCAACACGCAGTATCGATGCATGGTAATCTCGAACACTACCGAATCGAGTACGGAGAAAAACAAACGAAAACGTTAAACTAAATGCAGTCTTTTCGTTAACTTAAACGCAGTCCATTTCCAAAATTAAACGCATGTTAAACTAAAACGCAGTAACACTATAACGAGAAGAAAAAAAAATAAAATCAGTCTTTTATCGCTTTACGCAAAAAACATAACGCAAAAAATCATAACGCACAAAACAAAAAAAAATTTTTGCACTTAACGCAGTAATAATGTCACGAAAATAAACACTTGTTCTGGTTTTTTGTCCATTGTCCTTCAACTAAACATGAACGCGTGAAACTTTTATCGCTTTACGCAAAAAACAACGCAAAAATCATAACGCAAAAAACAAAAAAAATTTTTGCACTTAACGCAGTAATAATGTCACGAAAATAAACACTTGTTCTGGTTTTTTGTCCATTGTCCTTCAACTAAACCGAAACGCCGTATATAAGAAAAAAAAATTTACACTTTGTCGCATTCTTATAATATGAATAATGAGGGGAGAAAAAAAAATATATAAACCACTAAACACTTGTTTCACGCTGGGGACACAGCCGCGCACTTATTTTTCCCCTTTTGGGGATTCCAAGAGTTCCTCGATGAGACTCTCTGTCATGTTTAATAGGCCTAGTGGGTCCCGTGCATCCACGGCCGGCACTGGAAGCCGCGGGTCCGGATCCAGGTCACTGGAGGTCCAGGATATGTCCGGGTCCTCGGTTTCCTGCTGCTGTTGTCGCCGCTGCGCGTCTGTATCCAGTGGGATCACCTCCTAGGACATTTCCATTTCCTCTGGGGCTGGGCCTCTTGCCTCTGGCGTACCAGGCCGTGTGGAGTTGGGAGTGGGTGACCTCTGTGCGGTGCCCCGTCCAAGGCTTGACCAGCTTCGGTGGGCCCTTTCCGGCCCTCCTTTTGGCGTCTGGGTCTGGGCTGGTATTCGGCTGACCCTTGCCTGGGACGCCACTCCGCGGGCGTAGCGCCGCTTCCTCCACCGTCCTGTCTTCCACGGGCCTGCGGTGAGTGTGGTCAGTTCGTGGGGTGGAGGGTTGTGGAACTTGATGTCCACCCCGGTCTGTGTTGGCCGACTGACCATGGCCCAGGCTGCATAGGCTTGGTTGCCGGCGTCTGTGTTTTTGCGTTTCGCTTGCGAAGTTTCCATGGCGCGTACTGATTTGCAAATGGACTACTCGTCGGCGTTGCCCGTCAGGTTTATATTGGGCTGGTTTCGGGGGTTTCCTGGAATTCCCCACTCGGCTCGACCCTGATGAGATGTACGGCGGATCTTTTGTTGACATCTCGGTCCTCGTCCGGTGGCTGTCCTTGTTGATGGTAGTGTCGTAAACACGAAGCGTGGAACGTGCCACGGATTTCCTTCGTGTTAGGGGTTTCCAGCATGTACGTCGAAGGTCCCTTTTTTCGTACTATCTTGTACGGACCTTCGTACAAATGGAAGAACTTGGCTATCTCTCGGTCGGCGGCATTTGATACCGGGTTGGTCTTTACCAATACATGGTCACCCTGTTCATATTCTATGTGTGTTTTTCCGGTGTTAGCTCGCTCGCACCGCTTCCGTGCTTTGCTTGTCATGTGCCGGAACGCGAGCTGTAGCTTGGCGTGATGCGGCTCGTCACCTGTTGTTCCAGGCTCGGTGGAGTGCTGGACCCACCGTGCCCATGGTCGCATCGGTTTTCTATTTAGCAGGAGTTCGGTTGGCGTGAACCCTGTGCCGTCGAGCACCACTTCGTTGCAGCAGGTTTCGATGACGTCGACCCATTTGGCCCAGGAGGCGTGTGCATGGGCTGCCACCGTGCGAATGATCCGTCCGATCTCGCGGTTAACCCTTTCTACCGGGTTGCTCTGGGGGTGTCGGATGGAGGAGAGCACGTGGTGGATGCCTTCCCTCTGGAGAGCCTCCGTCCACTTCCTTGAGGTGAATTGCGTCCCGTGGTCGGTGATGATCTTCTTGGGTTTCCCGTACGTTGGGATGTACCGCGTGAAAATTCGCGCGAGCGTTACGCAGGTAGTCGCGTTTCGCATGGGATACAGTTTAACAAATTTTGTGAACAGTTCCTCCACTACGAGAATATACCTGACTCCCCCCCTTGAAATCGGCAACGGGCCGTAGAAATCGATAGACAACACGTCGAGCGGACACTTCGGTATGATACTCTGCATATCGGCATGGGTCGCGTGTGTAGGAATTTTGACTCGTTGGCATGTATCACACGTGGATACCAGTTTTCGCACATGTCGATGTAGTTTCTGTACGTAAAAGGATTCGGATATGAGTCTTATGGTTTTATCTCCACCAACGTGTGCGTAAACTTCGTGTATCTCACGTATGAGATTGTCGCGTAAAGCTGCGGGGATGACCGCTCGTTCCCCACCACTTTTGTTCACGTGATACAACGTGCTATTATAGAGACGATACCTAGACTTTTCGTTAGCGCCTTGTTTTACGCACTCTTCGCGAATGTGACGCAATTTATCGTCCTTCTGCTGCCATTCAGGTAGCCGCTTCAGGGCCGTCGCTAGGGACGGTGATATTGCTCGGGCAAGTGCTGTCATAATTGGTATGCAAGTCTGTCGATCTGCCCTCTCTCCACTGGGCATGTTATGCAATCGACTCATGGTATCTGCCGGGATGTTTTCTTTCCCTGGGCGGAACTGTATTTCTAGATGGTAGTCTTGTATCGACAATATCCACCGAGTAAGGCGTTGATTTAACAGCTTGCTATTCATGAGGAACGTAATGGCTTTGTGATCGGTGAAAAGTACGATCGTAGCCCCGTACAAGTACGTCCTAAGTTTCCCTAGCGCCCATACTATCGCCAGGAGCTCTTTCTCGGTGGTAAAATATGCCAATTCCGGCCCTTTTAGTGTTCGGCTCGCGAAGGTGATTGGTCTTAGTTCGCCATTCGCGTTATCTTGCTCAATTACTGCTCCGATTGCTGACGAACTCGCATCCGTGGATAGGAAGAACGGTTTACGCCTATCCGCGTATTGCAATACCACCTCGGTACAAAAAGTGTTCTTTATTTTGTCGAACGTCGCTTGCAACGTGTCGTTCCATGTCCAGCGTTGACCCTTTTTAAGCAGGGCGAGCAGCGGTGCCGTGGTCTCGGCATGCTTATCGGTGAATTTGCTGTAATAGTTCACAAGCCCGAGGAAACCTCGTAGTTGTTTGACGTTTCGAGGAGATGGAAACGCACGGATTGCGGCGAGTTTTTCGGGATCTTGTTTCAGGCCTTCTGTCGACAAGATGTGCCCGAGGAATTTTATTTCGCGCCTCATGAATTTACATTTCTCGAGGTTTAGCGTGACATTATGGTCCCTTAACCGTTTTAATAGGGCGTAAAGATGTTTGATGTGTTCCTCGAATGTTGTAGAGAAACAAAGGATATCATCGATGAAATTGACGACGTATCCATCCATGCCCTCGAGAATTTGCCTCAGCGCTCTCACAAGGCTTGCGCTACTTGTCTTGAGGCCGAAAGGTGTCACTACGTACTCGTAACACCGCCCGCGGTACAAGAAAGCCGTGTATTTCCGCGAAGCTTTATTCAGGGGCACTTGCCAGAAACTATTGGTCAAGTCGAGGCTCGTCAGATAATCCACTCTCTGGAAACGTTGGAAAATCGCATCTGGAGTCTCTGACATTTCGTGATCGTCGACAAGATATTCGTTTAACTTCCTCGCATCGAGACAGAGCCGTAGCGTCCCGTTTTTCTTCAGCACCGGCACCACCGGGTTCAAGTACGGGCTGGTGCTCGGTCGGATGATATCGTTCTTTAACATTCTTTGGATTTCCGCATCTGCCGCTTCCATATGCTTTAGCGGTATCGGATACGTCCGGCTGCAGTATGGCTTAGAAATTTTCACGTGTAGGTGATGCTCGTAACACGCTACTCTTCCTATTTCCTCCCTCCATACTTCTGGAAAGGTCTTGATGACACGACGCAGTGCGGATTTTTCTGCTGGCATCGCTGGCACGGTTTTTAGGAGGTGAGTTAACGTCTCGCTCGCTGTCCTTTTCAGCTCGTCGGTTCGTTTCGTGGCTTCTCCCACCGTTCTTATCATCGGGTCAGCTGGTTCCGTTTCTTCGGACATTTTGATTGTGATTTGCCCGTCCCTGGTGTTTAACGAGAGCGAATCTTGCTGGAAATTTACCGTAGCCTGTGCCTGTCTCAGCGCGTCGACGCCGAGAATCATCTCGCAAATCAGTCCAGGTACAATCACTGCCGACGTCTCGATCGTCTTATCGTTATGGCTGAGAGTCACCCAGATTTGTTTTTTCAATCTGGCCGACCTGCTTCCCGTCGCTCCAATTACAACGGCCCCCGTCACCGGCAATGTTGGGCACGTGCGCAGTTGATCTTGGTGCGACGTGTATCATGCCTCTGAAATCGCTGTGACCGTACTTCCCGTATCCACGAGGGCTCTGACTGGAATGCCTTCGACTTTCAACGGCACTTCCGGACAGCGATTTGCTTCTTTACATGGTGATGGAGATCCCTCGTCCTCTTGGAGCTCCTGGCGCGTGTCCGGAAACAGCGAGCCGATGGTCAGATGGACATTTTCCCCGTTTGCGTTCGAGGAGATACCTCTCGTCTGAGGGGGGGAACTACTCAGACGAATCGCTGAGGCTCCCCTTAGTCGTTTTTCGCGGTCGCTTCCAACTCAGGGGCGTCCGCCTCCTCTTCAGGAACGTCTTCGTCAATTTGCGCCGTTCGGATGCGATTTGGCGTCGAATCCCTCGGTCGATCTGGTGGCCGCCTGTAGTCTTGCCAGGGACGAGTAGTTTCGTACCTCGGTCTCTGGTATTCTGCTGCGGGTCGCGGATGTTCGGTCGTCTGACATTGACCTTCCCGGTTGGGTCGGGCATGGCTCGCGTTAAATGGAGTCGACCGAGTCGGGTTCGTTGTAGGTTGGATTACCCTCTCATTGGCCGTGCGGGCATTCCAATCTCGAACGTGGTTTGAACGTTCCTCCTGCTTTGGGCGATTCACGGTTCCCCCGTTATCGAACCGCTCGAGCAAGGCTAAGAATGCGTCGACCGTGCTGATATTTTGGCCGAGAACGCAGTCATCCACTGCCTGAGTGTAGTGCCTGGCCAGCATCTGGACGATCTCTTCGTCCGTTGGCCGTGGAATCAGATCGCGTGCTGTACCGATGAGTTTCATCGCGTAGGCGACTCGAGATACGCCTGATTCAGTGCGATGTACCCCTATATTGAGATTGTCCCGCACTTTCCGTTGGATTGCCGAACTCCAAAACCGGTCCCGGAGCGCCTGTGAGAACTGTGCCCAAGAGGTAACTTGCTCGGACACAATATCCCACCATTCGCCTGCGATGCCTCGCAATGATTGTCCGAGGATGAACTTTAGCTCATCGTCGGGGAGGCGTGCTGCTTCGATGAATCTTTTCATCTCTCTTAGGTACTTGGCCGGCCTTTCGGTAGCCTTGCCCTCGAAGGTTGGCATTTGTGGCTTCACCATGAAGGGGCGGCTACTCGGTGCCAGGGTCGCATCAAAGCGCACAGAATCGTTTGGGGCCCATCTTGAATCCATGGAATCACGTCGCAAGCGGCGTGTCGCATCGAAATCCGGCGCCCCATGCAGATCGCTTCGCTGATTCTCCAGTCGGTGACTTGTATTTCTGGTTTCTTCGGCATCGGCGATCCGATGTGACGCAATTTGTCTCCGGAAATTTGCGAGACAGTCCCGTACCTCGTCGCGTACATCTGCGACGCGTTGTGCGTGCGTCTTTGCATCGCGGTCCAACCGTGCCTCTATCTCACGTCGAAAATCGCGCAATTCCGCGCGGTATTCCGTTACTCGTTCCTATACTTCCTCAACTTCGACTTGGGCGTTCAGCCGTTCTTCGAGCCTACCCATTTGCTCTTTCAGTCGCGCAACTTCGGCCTGCAGCTCGCGAATTGCAGCAGAAGTAAGTCCTGCAGCAAGGACGTTAGATAACCCGGTTGAACGTACATCGTTTGTGGTGGTGGGGGCCGGCGCGGGGACATCCCCGAGTTCACCGCCGGACGGACCCGGGGGCGGTGTTCTTACAACGCGCGGGTTGTTTGGCATGTTTTCTACCTGGGTGTTGCTCGCGTCAGGTGTATCGTTATTCCCTAGCAGTGCCGCTTTTCCACGAGATCGAAGCTTACTCATACCCTATTTCTATAAGATCTCGCTCGTCCAGACCAGACCGCCCCACGTTGGGCGCCAAATATGTAACCGTTCTTTCCTACCGTTTCTTCCGATTCGCATACGCTGTTACTCGTATCTCTACTTCGCGTCTCGAGACTATCCCTAACCGTCTCGCAGGGCCGGTTACTACCCTAATTTCTCGAAGCTTGCACGTTCGCGAGCAGGAATGGATTCGTGCCTCCAGGCACTGGAAAGCGGCGAGGTATGGACGAGTTAAATGAGATATTCGTAGCCCAGATAAGGTAACAAAAGATGATATATTCTCGTAAGAACCGTCGTGTGTGTTTGGATACAGTTAATTCCAGGTACCGTGTGGAACAATAGGTCGGCCTCCCGTGCCGTCGGCTCGCGACACATAAACAAAGTATTATGAACGCGTGAAAAACGCTTGCGGTACGCTCGCTCGACTCTACGCCCGGTTTTCGGAATCGGTTTAGAAAATCACTCAGCACGGATCGCGCCCCGCGACAAGCAGTTCGTGACCCGTCTGACCGTCCCTACACTCGGCCGGATAATCGTACGAGTTATCAGGATGGAGACAAACACGAAATCGCCGTCACTCCACGCTTCCAATGATTCTGCTCTTCGGCACGTAATCGTGGCCTCTAAGCAATCTCGGGCGAGGCGGCGGCAGAGTGTCAGTGACCGTGCAAAGTCCGATCGCTCCTATCTGACCCGAAATCCGCGATCGAACGACGTCGTACCCGTCAGACCATCCAGACACCTGGACGATGTTCGGACAAGTGGCCTGGGTGGAGACGCACACTAAACCTTGGTCACTCCACGGAACGCACGAGTCTACCCTTTGGCACGATACATGGCCTCGGAGTATTCTCGGATATTGGTCACGGCAGAGTGTCCACGATCGTGCAAGGCCCGATCGTCTCGATTTAGTAGAGACGTGCACTAAACCTCGATTATTCCACGGGACCTATAAGTGTAGGAACAGGATTTTTATAGGTAAAAAGTATCTGCCCTTTATTTATAGAAATGTCGAAAGATTACAAGAATATCGCGTGAGAAGAACAATAAAACATATCCGCATTCGTGGTCCTTTAAACATAAGCCGTAAATCGTAATCGTAATCGTTAATCGTTTTTCCCGAGATCCTACCGTTGATCGCGTTTTCGTCGAACTGTCGTTTATCGCGTTTCCGTGGTTCCGACCGTATCGTCGCGTTTTTTCAAAAGACGTCCGGCATTCGACGATCGGGTGCGCGACGCTTGTTTTTGACGCGAGGGCAACGACCCGGTCAGCTGATGGCCTTCACAGCTGATGCGATCATTCCCACACTCGGCCGTCCTGCATCGATATCTGCCCTCAGATGTCTTCCTCCTCTTCCGCTCTCGTCGTCACCAGGTGATGGTTACTTCGCCTAACGCGTGTCATCTCGCGCGGTCCCTGGTACTCCCCAACCACTTTCCACCCTGGTCCGGCCTGGGTGCGTTGCACGGAGGCTAGGTTCCCCTCGTGGTGCACGGTGGCCCTTTTCCATCGCCGGTCGTCCTGCCGATTGGCCTCGTCTCGTTCGGAAGAGGGGAGCCTTCTTGGCCGCTGATGAACCGACTCGTTATCGTTTATAGCGATCCGCGTCGTGTCTCCGACCTTCCGAATCGCGTTTGGCCTGTAATCATGGTCAGGCGTTTCGTTCTCGTCGCGTATTTTCGTGTTATCGACGTGGGAAACGTCCATCGTGTCGCGTGGAGGTTCGTGTCGTATGTGCAAGACTTCGGGGACGCTGGCCGGTGACCGTGACACCAACGTCATCACGCCGTTTTTCACCGACCACTCCGCGGTGCCGATGAAATCGAAGCCGAGTAGCACCCCGTATTCTAGGACGGTATTTCCTACGACGCGCAGCGTAGCCTCCCGTATTTCCCCGTCGACGACTATTTCGGCCCTGAATTTCCCCAACGTACTGCAGCGTTCCGCGCCTACCCCGCGTAAATACAATTTTTCGTGCGTTAACGGCGGTGCCCCGACTTCACGGTATACATCCTCGCGAATCAGCGACACGTCGCTACCCGTATCGAGTACGGCGACCGCGGCGCGTCCGTTGACGCGAATGTCTTTGCGACATTTACTCCCGGTGGAAGCCGCGACGGCGAGGACGTCTTTCACAGGCGGTTTCTTAGGGCATTCGCGCGAGATGTGGCCGTAATCGTTACAATTGAAGCATTTACGACCTCGGTTTTGGGCGGGGCAGCTCGCTGCGGGGTGTCCTCGATCGCCGCAGTTGGTGCATCGCCCCGGCGTGGCGCTCGCTGTGTTGGTGGGCCTGGGTGCCGGCGCTGCAGTTTCTCTCCTGGGCGTTGCGTTCGTAGCCGTCGTCCGGATCGCGATCTTCCCGAATGCCTCCAGTAGATCCGTCTTCGTCCGGAACCGCTGCAGCCGGGCCTGGTCTTGGAGGACGGGATCGGGTATCCCGTCTATGACGCAGTCGATCAGCTCCTCCTCCTCTATGGACACGCGGGTTGCCAGGATCACCTTCTGGTGGAGGTAATCAGCGAAGGACTCTCCTCGTTGCCACGTCCTTCCCTCGAAGAGTCGCCTTGCCTGCAGCCGGTTGGGCCTGGAGTAGAACATAGAGCCCATCTGCTCCAGCAGCATGTCGATCGGCATCCCCATGTGTTCCGGTCTGGAGTGGAACCAGTCCAGTACCTTTCCCCGGAGCCTGGAAACTATCAGGATGCGGCACGCGTCGTCTCGCAACCCGTAGGTGTCGCGCAGCAACCGGAGTTGCCTCGTCCACGTCTCGAAGGTGCCTTCCGTCGCGTCAAAGTAGCTGAGCAAATCCGCGATGGCCGTGATGCCCATGCGGAGGGGCTCCGTTACCGTGCCTGCTGCCGTGGACTGCTGTTCACTGCAGCCCTGCGTTTGCCGTAGAAATTCCAGCTCGCGTCTGGCCAGCTCGGCTTCCCTGACAGCCATCTCCTTCTCCCTTTCCAACAGCCCGAGCCGAAGCTGCAGGAGTTGCATTTCGGTGGCTGGCGTATGCACATCGGGCGTCGGCGTAGATTTGCTGTCTCCGGTGCCCGACGGGTCGCACGGCCCGAAGACGTCGTCCTCTCCAATTCCGTGCTCCAGAAGCCTTGCCACTAGCTCGTTCTTCGTACCGCTCGTGGACAGCACGCGCCTCCTCAGGATCTCCTTCAGTTGTACCGTGGTGAGGCCTTGTAGCGTTCGGTCGTCCATCTCGTCTCGAACTGGCACACACTCGCGACTCTAATCCCGATACCGTTTCGCGATGTACTGTACTTTCCGACACTTATTCACCGGTCGCTGATTATCCCGGACGAGCCCCCAATTGTAGGAACAGGATTTTTATAGGTAAAAAGTATCTGCCCTTTATTTATAGAAATGTCGAAAGATTACAAGAATATCGCGTGAGAAGAACAATAAAACATATCCGCATTCGTGGTCCTTTAAACATAAGCCGTAAATCGTAATCGTAATCGTTAATCGTTTTTCCCGAGATCCTACCGTTGATCGCGTTTTCGTCGAACTGTCGTTTATCGCGTTTCCGTGGTTCCGACCGTATCGTCGCGTTTTTTCAAAAGACGTCCGGCATTCGACGATCGGGTGCGCGACGCTTGTTTTTGACGCGAGGGCAACGACCCGGTCAGCTGATGGCCTTCACAGCTGATGCGATCATTCCCACATAAGTTCACCCTTTGGCACGATACGTGGCCTCGGAGTGATCTCGGACAAAGGTCACGACAGAATACTTTCATTCTATTAGAAAATTGTTGAAGGGGTTGTCCTGGCTTTCTGCAATATTTTCTAAAAATGGACATGTTGCTTTCATACGGGAAAGCTGAAAATGAATCTAATGTACCAAAACGTCTGACGTCAGCCGCCAAGTGGAGAAGACCGTGGACATTATAAGAATTAAAAGTTGGGCCATAGAACTTTTCACAACGACGAACAAATTGTTGCAAAGCTCCTTCTGCAATCTTTAAATATTTGCTAACAAAAACCTGTGAAACCATTATTCTTATGGCACTGTGCAGAAACAAGAAGTGTCGATATACATTATCCTTCAGTACTCCATAGGTGACAACTGGACAGTATACAAAAGAAATTGCCGAAATTCTATTGCTTTAAATTTGGAAAATAAATCTATTGATCTAGGACGCCTTGCAAACTCGGATGGACAATATTTATTGATCCTTCTCATTCTCTCTGAGATTGTGAAAATTTGTCGAGAAGATAATTTTGAAAATGGGGAATATTTGCCACACACCCAGGCAGATAACAATTTTTTAATGACACCTAGACATACGAGATGCATATACTCGAATGGCACCTGTGATACCATTCCTATTGGCATCAAAGCTAATGGACTTTGACCATCTTTATGATGATCCTCATCGGAACACCTGGTATATTCTTCATCACTTCGTAAACGATGTGTAATACCATTGAAAACCTGACGACCTCTTTCCTATGTACCACAAACTTTGAACTTCGAATAAGGTCGATGAGACATATGGCCTATGTGATGAAGTATAAAGGCTCGAGCTGGTGCATCAGCAATAAATCACCTTAATACGACTGGAATTTTTTTCTCGTGGAACGTAATGCCTCCATTTGACATTATCAAGTTTATGTCAGAGACAAATTTTTGAAGATAACTGTTACAATGCTTGGGTTTTTGGGTGCCTTTATAAATCTCTACTACAATGGGTTTACTATTTAAGATATTTACAATTCTGACTTGAATAGGCCAAATTTGAATTGTATTGGAATTATCTAAACTACATCCGTCCACATGAAAATCCAATTGCAACTTTTCAGGAATTACTGAAGAACATTGAGATGACTGTTTAACGATTTTCAACTCTACATCAAAATGAACATACTCTCCTGGTTCTACCACAGAGGTGACCACACTGGTACAAGGTGTGCCAATGAGCGTTCTTATATCTTTCGGCAAACTAGAAAAACACGAATGGGTACGTAGAAGAGATAAGATGTTGTTCCCCTGAGTGTGCGTTAAATTATTGTCCACAAAGCAAGATGCCAAACGATCACGAAATGAGACTTCTGAAACAGTACCAGCGGACTCCCAAACCACATCATCGCATGAAGAGGTAGAAGAGGTAGATCATGCGTGAATGAAGATGTGGTGGGAATATTAAGCAGACTTTCATTATTATTATTACTGACAGGCACGGATAAAGAAGACGTGCTGGGAATGTCCTGCAGATTATCAACATTAGGGGGACTTTGTAATTCATTGTCACGTGAATACTTCCTCAAATTTAAGGTTATTTCGCGCCGAATATTTCGTTTCTGCCTAGGGCTTAATTGATTATACGGTTTTCGCGAAACCGACTTCTTCAAAACTCGATCCATGGGTGTAAAAGAAAACTGAATAAAGAATATACAAAATATATAATAATTTGTTACGTGTATTGTTAACAATACCACGTGGCAATACTTATCTGGCGTTTTCTCTGCTTCTATCCTTCCTTCCTTCGAATCCACTGCTCATCCAGTATTCACTGCTTTAGAGTTAATTCACGAACATAATAATTTGTAATTAACTAACAAAGGAATCACTATCAAACAAGACGGAATCAGAGCGCGTATCGAATCACCGACACCTTCGTCGTGAGAGGTGTTATTCCCGGTCTGGTGTCGCAAACTGCACTGCGCATGATCGCGTAACGCGCAACACCTAACATACGCGCATCATAAATTAAAAGTTATAGACATTATAGCGTTTAAAGAAATTAATGAATTAAAATTAAAAATTTAGAATTAAATTAATTAAATTATAAAAGTGTGCATTAATATTTACGCGTATTATTGTGTTATATCCTTAAGGGCATGCGCACAGTTGGCGCGAAATATGAATGTCATTTGTTTTAAAACGACCGCATGCAGAAAAATGAAAATCGCTACGGTTATTCGCTATTGTGCATTCGTGAATGCAACATTCCGAAAGCAGCAATGGAAGGCATTTCAAAGACAATGGAATCGGTGAGTTTCAGTCTCCTCTATGATATAATTAATCTAAAATATTATATATATTATCGGTATGTCATTATATTATTTTTGATATGTTTTTGAGATTCGAGACCGCCGACCAGGGAGGACGATTCATAAACCGGCGAGGTACCAAACCACCTCGTCGGAAGAGGCACCACAGCGACGGAAACGCCGCATCATTAGGTCGCCTACTCCCGTCGGCTCCGATGAGGAGCTACTACAGCTTCTAGAAGCAAATTCGCCAGAACAACGGGGAACAACGGGGGGATTGCTTTCCAATCCCTCACATGCACCTGTAACACCTGTACCTTCATCAACGTCCCCGATAGATTTATCCGCATCCTCATCCTATACCACCACAACCTCCTATACCACCACCTACACCATCCTATACCATGCATCCCCCCGGAGAACTCACTATCTGGCATTACAATGACCTAGTAAAAAGGATGGACCACATGAACCAAAAAATAGATAAGTATGTAATTTAACAAATTGAAACTACAGTAGTATGATGGCAATACTTAATAAGAATTAACAAAATTTACTTTTTCTTTGTAGACTACTAAGCAGGAAGGATAGACCAAGGCATTATGGGCGAAAGCCGGATTGTCTACCTCTTCAAACGAGGGAAGATGTAGACAATTTTGAAAACTGCTCAGACGAGCAGTACAATAATGTGATAAGTGTATGCATTTATTCCACTGCTATGTGCGCGCGCACGTGTGAGTGTATATATTAATGATATATTATTTTTTAGGTTGACTACTTTGCCTATTTGGGTGGCTCTAATTTAAAAGAGGCACTGAGTGCCTCTTTTAGAGAGTCTCTCACAGACAGTCTCTTACAATTTTATACGTGGTTTGGCAAGGAGAGCCGCCAACCATTGTATCTCACAAAGATTGTGCGGGCCCTTTTCGGTAAGAATTATTTATTACTTAATACATTACATAAATACTTTAATACATTAACATTAATATGACCGCATAATAATCTTTGTAAATTAATGTTGCAGATGCAGCTTGCGAAAGCAGAGCTTTTGCAAGGCCCACCCGCCTCGAATATCAGGATTCGATGCGAGTGGTGCTGAAAGCGAGGAAAGAAAGGGTCTGGCACAAGAAACCGACCAACAGTATGAGACCACCCAATCCCTGGGAGCAGGGACAACAGCAGTAACCGGGGGCGCAAGTGGAGGGAGGAGTTTTAGTGGGTAAATCCTCGCCATCACATTGCCCCTCTGAAAGGGGGGGCGATCGCTTGGGGAGTCCCACACTTTCTCGGGGTTGGAATGGCCCTGAGAAGTTGTGCGTAAAGCATTCAACCTCCCTCCACTTTAAATAATAAAAATAAAAAATAAAAAAAAGCAACAAACAGCACTTTTCAGTGCTCCAAACAGCATTATTTAGTGCTAATTTAAAATTATATTGTATTATCCTAATTGTAAGAGTTAAAAAATAAATTCAATTATATAAAAAATTAATAGATATTAAAAATATTCCGTCATCCCTTTCCAAATCCTTCTTTCAATCTTCTTCGAATCCACTTCCTCTCGCACGCACACTCTTCGCGCTCTTTTCTCTCTCTCTCTCTCGCACACTCCTCGTGCTCTCTCTTTCTCGCACACTCTTCGCGCTCTCTCTCTCGCATGCACAGTCTTCGCGCTCGTTCTCTCTCTCTCTCTTTCTCGCACGTACGCTCTTCGCCTTCCACAACACGGCACTTTGTCTTTCACGACACATTGTGGTGTTTACGCATCACTTTATCTTTATTACGCATTGAAACTTATATAAAATACCTTTTCCCACCCTACACAGGAAGATTTACTTCAATTTTTACCGATATTTACTGTTAGAACAAGGTTACGTCCGTTCTTAATGCGACGGACCTGCCCTCTATATCGAAGGCACAGTTTGGCTCGAAAAGACCACATGATTCCGCATGGAATTTTACGTGGAGACTTCGCATGGATTGTGAAATCCATCTGTATCCGCATTCGACTAGGAATTTGGCGATAAATTTCAGTACCAAAATCAGATCACATGAGGACCAAATTCAGCTTCGAGCAGGGTTTGGTACAAAATACATAAGTCTTATGCTCGCAATGTGTGCAGCACACATTCCACTCGATTTGGTCGAGTGGGCATTTGGTTAACTGGGTAGTTATAATTGAAGACATTTCATCTCATAAGTGGAAATGGCAAAGTGAGTATATACATTATCCTAGAATTTAAAAAATTTTTTTTCTTCGAATTATATCGATTGTACAATGAGAACAGAACACATATCCATATCACGTCCTAATGTAAGGCCCTTTTTGTTTGTAGGAAGCAGAAACTTCAAGAGTGGTGTGCTGTCCGTGTCCGCTGATAAGAGGAAGCATAGCAAAAATAAATAAATAAATATATTGTTAATAACCTATGACCTACATTATATAATATATATTAATTAAACTCTTCTTAAGCATCCCTACACCTTATTTTCCATTCGATGGTTTTATTTCCATTTGTAACGGTACACGCCTCGTCGCGGGAAGCGCCGCGAGGCGTGCGAGCCCTCCCCGGATTGGCTCAGCGACCAGGGTTCTTTGGGGAGGGGAACGAGGTGGTTAAATGAAAATGCTCGGTTTAAGGGAAAGAAAATAACTATACTTTATTTTAAATATTGCCGGAGGCCGGATTCCCCGTGGGTCCGGCGCCGGAGTCTCGACGGGGGCCTGTCTCTCGTCCGGCCTGGTGATAAAGAAGCAAAACAAAACAATGAACCGTGAGCGTGGACACCCAGTAACGGCGCGGACCTATCCTACGATCGAACTTAACCCTATCTTACGCGGTACCTAAATCTAACGGGCTTAATAACTAATACGCGACTTATCCCTATCCTATGCCCGGAGCGTCGGTATCTCCGGTTCCGGTACAGGTCGCGGTGGTCCGGAGTATCGCGGTAGACGCCGTTCGTCGGCGGACGGCGGCGGAAAAGCCGGAATCCGGTTTGGTACGGTGCGCGGAGAGCGGGGCGAGCCGGGCTCGCTTGGCGTTGGCACGGCGTTCGGGCGCTCTCGGCGCGGTCCCGAACCTACCCGACTCTCTTCACGCGGTCGAGAGGAGGTGCGAGATTCGCGGAACGCTCTGTCTGTCGTCCCCGCGCGGCCGCGGCCCGAGTTCGTAGGCACAGACGTAGACCTAATGCCTACGACTCGAAACCGGCGAGGTCGCTCGTCCCCGGTAGTATACCGTGAGACGAGCTCCACACGCTGCTGCGGTCGGTTGGAGACTGAACGTCTGGAGCGCGACGCGGAATCTCGGACGGGAGCGCGGGATGCGGGAACGGGTCCGAGGAGTGGGGATGACGGTCCGGAGTGTCGAAACTACGGTGCTCTGAAAAGAGCAGGCCGTCGATCGACTGCCTCCCAGAACCTGATCGCGGTCTCGGTTTCGACGTATGGGACGTAAACCCACGCAAGCCTCGGCCGATCCCAGCGCTTCGGCGTGTTCGCCCGATAGTAAACCGAGGCTAGCACGATTCTGCGCGTCTGCGAGAGGATCTGGGCTCGGGTGTTCGCCCGAGAGCTGCTCCAGACCAACTCCGCTCTCGGGTGGTTTCGTCGCGATCTTTATAGCCCGAACGCGGACCTCGTGTGCTCGTTCGCGAATCTTCGGCACACGCCGATTGGTCCGCGCCCGGGCTGGATTCGCGGATTGGCACGCGGCTGGTCCTAGCCGGTGATTGGTGCGGGCCAAGGTACAAACTCGCTCGCAACGAGACACATACGTCTCGTTGCACATTATTTTAAGATTTGAATATTTTTTTTTATTTTATAACAGTCTTGTTATGATAATTGAATTTTATATCATTTTTATTTCTGTTTCGTATCTTTCCCTGCTTGGAAAGATTCGCGGGAAACTAAGAAGAATGCAACTAAACTCGCGAGGAAAATTAAAGGATTGTGGATGAGTGTGTATTTGGAATGGTATGAAAGTATGCTGAGTGAAAGTGGAGAAAGCGGACTGTATGAATGAATTGAATGGAAGGCAGATTTGCAATAAATTAACTGTATTTTCTCACTGTAAAGTTTCAGTTTGTCTCAACGGTTGAAGAAATATAATAAATGACTGATAAGCAAACGATCTCGAAATTTGTCTCTTATTACGTAACGCACAGCTGACTCGGGTTTCCAGAAAGAGATCGAGTAACGGTTCTCTCTCGGTTTTATTACCTCGATCCTTCGGGAAGTGCGTCACGCGCAGATGTTTCCGGTTTTGCTTCGAGAACATTCCAGAAGGATCGAGCCTGTTTTCCGCGAATCACGCTTGAGGGTTTTCGCCCGCGCGAGCCTCGATAACAGACGCTGTTTGTCGGTGTTCTAGCGCGTGTCGCGGGACACTCTATGATTGGCAGTCGCGCGGTTGAGAACGGTGAGGCATTATGGCGTCCGCACGCGCCAATCTCAAACAATTTCCTTCATGTAACTTGTACAGTTCATTTTTTTTTATTTTATTGTCTATTCGTATTCTTTCTTAAGATTATAAATATGAAACAAATAAATAATATGATACAAATATATGTAAAATAAAAATAGATTAAGATTAAAATAAATACGTTTGTAAATTCAATTTTCCCTCTTGTCGTTTATTCCGATTTTTCCTGATATTTACTTTCAGAACAAGGTTACCCCGTTCTTATTGCGACGGACCTGCCCTCTATAACGAAGGCTGATCGAAGCGAAAGTTTGGCACGAATATGGCGTGGCAGACTTTCTACTGGAATACATATGGTAATGCGGCGGGAGATAGATGGCACTTCCGAGTCAAATTTTAGTGGCAGATTCAAAGCATTTTGCTTACTGGGTGTATCCCGACGTGGCATAATACTTTAATATTTTTTCCACTTTTCTATCTCTTTGTACTTTCTCTGGCTTCGAGAATATATTCAGGTTCCCGAATGGGCATGCCTCTTGTATGTCTGCTGTCGACTATTTCCGGCAGCATACAATCGATATAAAAACGCGACAATTTTGGCTTCATCTTACGTTGCCAAAATTCGTCGTCTCTCTCAACTTTAATTGTCTTAATTCCTTTTTTCGTCCACAGGCAAAACAGGCAGTATTTTCTACCAGTTGCGTGTAGCTACCCATGTACTTGGTAGTAGTACTCGTGGGGTTTCTTCAATGCAGTACCTGCACTGTCTGCAAATATTTTCTTGACAGCTGGTACTGTGCTTATTGCCTCTTCTGGCGTTAAATTCTCTGCGGTTTGTGGGCATTTTATTTCCACAATACCGTCGTCATCTATCACACCGTCTGGCGATGCTCCCAAATAGGGAATCGATGGATCGATGAAAAGGCCACATCGTCGAATTTGAATGCTTTTTCATGCTAATTCTTCGCGAGCAATATCTTCATTCTCCCTTCCATACTCTAGAGCGGGAACGGTTAGCGGGCGTGGATAGAGCAACGTCCTCACCAGCTTCGAACAAAGCGTGGTTTTTTCGGTGGCACACGGCGCGGAAGTTGGACGCAGTCAAAAGCTTCGACCTGTACGTCATCCAATTTGTGTTTGCGTTCTGTCCAATGGTATCCTGCTCGATGTTTTCTCGGTCCTTCTGCCAATTGTTTAGCATTTCCATCTGCTTTTCTATCTGCAGATCAAACATGCATTTGTCCATGTCTTCTTTCTCCGCGTTTGGTCCATAATCCGAATCTTGGACTGCGCGGAACTGCTTCTTCGTGCTCTTCGTGGTCCTCTTCTTTTCGGCATTTTCTGAGACTTTCTTTTTGCGTCGTTCTTCCATATTTTTCAAAACTTATGGCGATTCTTTTACCATAGCTTTGCATAAGCGAGACAATGCTTCGCCTGTATTGTATTGTACCACAGCAGCGGCACATCTTGCGAAGTACGATCCTCTTTGGCCGAAATGTAGTCTCTTTCCGTCAATATGTTTTGCAATAACGGAGTTGAAGCTCTCCACCGCGCTGTTGTTGGTTCGGTAGAGGAGGCTTTCGGAATACGCCGATAGTATCCGGATGATGTCCTTGATGGTTTCGTAGACACCAACGGTTGACAATTGCGGAACAATATTCTGTTCGTCCATCTTCGGTGTTCCATCGCAGAAGTATCCTAATTCTTTGCATTTCTCGTGTTCGCCAAACACGTGGCTGGGCACATTCTTGATATCTGCAAGCAAATTTCTCACTTTCTGAGACATCGGCAGGTTCGGCTGCTGGAATCTGTATTCTGCAGCTTTCATGATGTCCGTGCGCATCCGCAGAATATTATTCTCTACAGTTTTCCTCAGCTTTCCGGGCGGAGTCTACTTCGCAACATCTTTCATCTTGTTGCAGAAGTTGCGCGTCAAATGATTCGTGCATTCAATTTTCTTGACACGAACCAAATTTTTATATGGGTCGCAGTCTATTATTCTTTTGTACACGCTGCTATCGCCGTCAACAGTCAGTATCGAATATACAAGTCCTCGTTTTTCGACACTGGTGTTGAATCCCTCTGCTATGGCTTCGCTCTCCATTCTGGTGGATGTCCGGTTTGCGCCCCAATTCTTGAAACATTGGTGTTGCCTTGCTTCTTTTTACATTTTCGTCGCAGCTTGGCAAATGCAGCAAGTCTTGTTCTTGACTGCAATGAACAACACTTTCTTCGTGTGGTAGCCCATGATAACGCCCACACCAGACATCGAGTCGTATTTCCCTGTCCGGCACGACGGGAATGTGTGGAATTCCACATGGGAGGACGTCGCCTCTTTCAACGGCTAGCCTCTTCTCCTCTTCAGTCGCTGTCATCATTTCCTCTTCCACAGCAGCGCCGAATCCGTTGACGATGTAGTCGTGATATTTGCGGTACTGCCTCCTCGACATGCACGGAACGTTTATGGCTGCGAGAAATTCTTCCATTTTCCCGTATCCGCCTCCAGTTGTCATTGTTCCGGCGACCGCGCTTCGGTTGATATCCATGGTTTCAGCATCTCCAGGCTGACTATGGACTTCGGTTCTGTAATTGCACATCTTGCATTCTATGACCAGTGTGGTCTTCAAACCGAATCTCTTGAGATTTTTTATTTCCAAATGTCTGGTCGAACACTCGAATGTTCCCGAATGTTCGGCTATCAGCTTCATTTGCTGAAAGACGTGGTGCATGTCCACGATGCTCAAACCGCCAGAGAGGCACAATCTTTCCTCGACTGTCGTTTCTCTTTCCACGACAAGATTCTCATTTTCGACGGTTTTTTCCGTCTCTTCTATTGTTTCGGATTAGACGGGAGAATAAACTCTTCTTCTAGGGACGAGCACTTTATTCACCGTCTAGCGGTTCGTCAACGGACGAACTTCACAAAAAACTATGTACAGTGGTAAGGCCAACCGTCAGGTTTGACCTAAGCGACAATAAATGTAGTAGTATCATTTATCGTTCCCCTAGGGGTTACAATTCGGTTCCACACCGCTCTTCTTAACCTAACTCTTAACCTAAAACTTAAACTATGCTTAACCTAAGTTAACCTAACTTATTTTATCCTAACTTAATTTCACTAGTTTCCGTAAGAGAGAGAGAGAGAGAGAGTTCTTACTGTAGCGTACGCCACGTTCCCGTTTTACCTCTCACACACACACTCATACCATCTCTACTCCCCCTCCCCTACCTCTCGCCCATCCTTTCCCCTACCCCCTGGACCTCCTCTTCCGGCTGCACTCATTCATTCCATTCCTAAGCATTCATACCTTGCTCTACCCCCCCCCCCCCCCGCCCCCGCGCCTCTTCCACCCGTACCTTCCCTCCACTCCTCTAACCTCCTCATCAATACCTCTCCCTCTCCTTCATCTCCTAGCACCTCCCCCACCATCCCCTGCCAACCTCTTCCCTCATCCCCTCCCCAGCACAGCTCCCACACATGTTCCTACGTTTCAATCCCCCACCCACAGACCCTACACCTTCTCTCCTCTTCCTCCATCCAATACCTTCCACCCCTCATCTCATTACCCAACCTAAATCTAGCTACTCTTTGCCATCTACTCTCTCCCCACCCCTTCCTCATATATCCTGGTATCCCCTCTCCCTTGACCCACCCATACCACTCATTATATCTCGCTCTCCTTATCTTTTCCCATCTCTCCTCCTGCTGCCTCCTCCTTTCCCTTTTTACTAACTCTCCACTCACTATCTCTGTCTTCTCCTCCATCATCACCTCTGCCTCCTCTGCTGACCATCCTCTCTCTTCCCAGAAACGTCTTCTCTCATTCTCCCACCCATCTACCCCCCCTCCCCTTCTGCCCCTGCCTCTTACCTGTTCCATGCACATCCTTGCTAACTCCCACCCTCTTCCCTCCCTCAGCTTCTTCTCGTAGCTCCATGCCCTTAACCCCGCCCTCCCTCTCAACATCTCCCTCTGCAACTCTTCCCTTACCATGTACCCCGGCGTGCACCTCTCTACCCCTAGCACCCATCTCAGAAACCTCTCTTGCAGTCTCCCCAGCCCTTCCCATTCCCTCCATCCCCAAATTCCACCCCGTAGCTGATTACCGACCACACCAACCTGTCGAATAACCAGATTCTCCTTCCCCAGTCTCTCCAACCCCCTCATCATACCCCTCATCCCCTCCTCATCCTCTGCCACCATAGCCACGTCATCCGCGTACGCAAGCGTAAAGACTTTCCTCTCCCCCAATTTTACCCATCTCCCTTTCTCCAGCACCTCGTCCATATCCGCTAGCAGCAGCGTAAACAGCAACGGCCTTAGCGGGCACCCCTGCCTCACCCCCCTTATCGTCCAAAAACTTGCCCCCTACTCCCCTCCCACCCTAACTTTACTCCTCGTCGCCGTCAACATCTCATCGCACCTCACAAACAGCCCTTCCCTTACTCCCCTTTCCCTTAATGCTTTCACCAATACTTCCCTGTCCACCGCATCGAATGCCGCCTTCAAATCTACAAAGAAGATCACCATCTTCCTTTCCTTCCTTCTCACCTGCCTGTTTATGAGATAATTCAGCACGTTTATATTATCTACGCACCCCACCCCCTTCCTGAACCCCGTCTGACTCGCCGGTAACATGCCTTTCTCCTCCACCTCCTCCCTCAACCTCTCCGCCAGGATTGCTGCGTACACCTTATACGCTGTTTGTAACAGCGTAACTCCCCTGTAGTCTTCCACCTTTCTGCTATTCCTTTTCTTCGCAATGGGGATCACTGTCCCTTCCGACCACTCCTCCACCCAACCCTCCCCCTTCCATACCCTATTGCATACCCTCCACAACCACATTTCCAACTCGCTCCCTCCATATTTCCAAACCTCATTCTCTATTCCGTCCCCACCCGCCGCTTTCTTCTCCTTCAGCCCCTTTATCACCCTCATTACCTCCCCTATTTCTATTTCCCTTTCACTGTCCCGCCTTCTTCTTGTTACCCCTCCCACCCAACAGCCCCCTGAAATGCTCATTCCATCCTTCCATCTTTATTCCTTCGTCTATCCATGCTCTTTTCTTTCTTTCCCTGTTCACCACCTGCCATATCTGCTTCTCCGTCTTCACCGCCTCCAGTTCCCTTTCCCATTTCGTTCTCTCCTCCTTCTTTTTCTCCTCACACAGCAACCTGTGCCTCTTTCTGCTTTCCCTGTAATTCTCACCCTCCCCCCTTCTTCCTCCATCTCCTCAATTCCTCCCTCACCTTCCTTTTTTCCTCTCTACATTCCTCATCCCACCACCCTTTCCTTCTCTCTTTTTCTCTTTTCCCTACCTCCCCTAGTGCTTCCTTAATGTTCTCCTTTAACCGTGTCCAGTCCTCTTCTACCCCTCCCACTTCCTCCTCTCTTCTCCACCCAAATCTTTCCCTAAAGGCCTTTATCCCTTCCTCCGACCAGTTTCCTACTCTCGCCCCCTTCCCAGCCCCTTCCTTCCTTCTTCTTTCCCTCCTCTCCCCCTTAATCCCTACTGTCACTGGTGCGTGGTCTGACTCTATTTTATCCCCAACTTCCATCCACTCCACCCCCTCCCTTGTTTCCTCATTTCCTAATATATAGTCTATCACCGAGTTCCCTATTCCCCCCGTGAAAGTCCACTCTCCTTCCTCGTCTCCCTTCGTACTTCCATTTAGAATCCCCCACCCCCTCTCTCCCAGATATTCACAGAGCCTCCTCCCTTCCGCATTCACTTTCCCGTCTTTAGATCTCCTGCTTTCTCCTCCCCCTCCTTCCTCTTCCTCCACCACTTCCCCTCCTTCTCGCCCCGTTCTCGCGTTGAAGTCCCCCCCTATCAACACCTTTGTTCCTCTCTCTCTCCCCTCTGTCCAGTCCCCTAAATCTTCCAGTTTCTTGTCCAAATCCCTATTAACGTACACCCCTATCACCCTCCACCAACTCATCCCCAGCTTAATTCTTGCCGTCATCAACCCCTCCTTCCCTTCAGCCCTCCCTCCTTCTCTATCCAGTCCTTTCCTCACCCCCATCGCCATACCCCCTATCGCTCTCCCCTTCTTTTCCTCTCTCCTTGCCCACTGCATCTCCCAGTAGAATTCCCTCGACTTCTTTTCCCTTATCCTACTCCATCCCTTCTCTTCCACCCACGTCTCCATCATCGTTATGACATCCCATTCTACCAGCCCCTTCCAAAACTCCTCATCGTTATTCATCAGCCCTGCCACATTCCAGAAACCCACCTTCAACCCTGTTCTCCTCCTCTCCCTCTTCCCCCTCCCTTCTGTTGTCTCTCCCCCCTGCTTCCTTCCCTATTGCCCTCCCTGCTCATCCATCCAGTTTTCCTCTATCTCGTCCCATCTCTTCATTTTCCCGTTCACCCACATTTTCATGTACCCTATCTGTACCTTCCCTCTCTCGTTTCTATCTCCGCTTCCCTTTCTATCTTCCATCTCGCTCTTCTCTCCTCTTCCGTCAGATCGTCATCTATCCTTTCCACTAACCCCCTAAGTTTTTTCTTCCCCTCCATTACCTTCCTTTTATATTCTCTACCCTCCATTCTCACCAAAACTATCCCTCTACCATCTTTCATTGCCTTCCCTATCGTCCTTACCTCCTTAATTCCCACGACACCCAGTTCCATCTTCTCCCAAAGCCTCCTGATCTCTCCTTCTAATTCTTTGCCCTCCACCTTCAACCTCCTAACTACCACATTATTCCTCTTCATCTCTCTTTCCCTCTTATCATGCTTTACTTCAAGTTTCCTTAATCTTCTCCTATTCTCCTCCCTTTCCCGATCTCCACCTGTCTCTTCTCCCCTTTCCTCTTGTTCCTCTTGCGCCCCCTTCTCTTTATCCCCATCCATTCTTCTACCTTCTACATTTTTCCCTCCAACCTATCCATCCTCTTGTCTACTTCCTCACTACCCCTCCTCACCCCTCTCCTCGCCCCATCTCCTCCATCCTCCACTCTACCTTAGTCACCCTTCCCTGAATACTCTCCAACCATTTCCACGTCTTCTCCGTGCTTGCTACCTCCTCCCTCCTCTCTTCCCTCCATCTCTCCGTTTCCCTCCCCCAATCTTCAATCAACTTCCTCCCAGCTTTTCTGTCCTTCCATAGTACGTCCCTTAAACTCTTCACCTCCTCTATCAGTCCCTTAAGGATCCCCACCATCTCTTTGCACTCCCCTACCCCCTCCCCCTCTGCCTTCTGTGGCGACCTCTTAGTCGCGTCGCTTCTCTTAAATGCGTCATGCTCTACCTCTTCCCCTCCCTCTACCTCCCCTATGCCCCTTTTCCTTCCCACACTTTCCACGCTCCCCGAGCTAAACCACCTCTTCAAATTACTTTCGCCCGACAGCGTCCCTACTCTGCCGTTTCCTTCTTTGTCATCCTCCCTTCCCCTTCCCAAGACTAGCTCTCTTCTCTCCTCCACTTTCCGCCTTTCTTCAGCCATTTTTCCCTCCTTTTCCTATTCGAACCTTTTCAAACCTTTCCGCCTTTCAGCCCCCCTTTCTCTATTCCTCCTTTCACCCAACAGAGCGCGACACCTTCGCTCCTTCTCCTTCTCGCGAGCACGCCTATTTCTCGCCACGTGAAAAGCTAACCTCTACCCTACCTCCTTTTTCCCTTCCGTCCTACTTCTCCTCTCGCTCCATCGCCCTTTGTCCTACCTCACCCGTCTCTCCCTTGCTCCCTACTAGCACCTCTCTACCGCGTTTACCCTCCGCCTTTTCCCTACACCTCTTTTTCACACACAACTTTGACTCAGTATCTCACACTCTGCACTCTCCTTCGCAACCGGAAGCGGAAGCTTCAATCGATAAGTAATGATATCATTATGATAACGTTAATAAGACATAATATTAGATTTAGTTGGTAAACGCCAATACGCTACTCGTTACAATGTTGTCTCTAATACTGAATCATGACCACATGGAGCGTTGCGTCGTATGCCTCCTGGAGACAACAATGTAAGAGTTTCACCATCACTTATTAATAACAATAAAATGTTTGTTACAATTCATAATTCTGCCATGGAAACATTATTAATCGATTGCAAATAGTTTTCTGATGGAAACAAGTCTAAACAAGCCACAAATCCGATAAGTTAGACGGTGCCAGTATTGATACCAGAGAGGATAGGAGAGTGCTCACGCCCGGGGTTTCGGCGTTCCCACTTTCGTGACATCGCCGCTTTAGAAGGTCGGAGTCGCCGGGGGGCCGGGACCACTCAGAAATGAGCGCGCGAGGAGGCAAGGAGAGACGGGAGAATTAAACCTTTGTCCTTTGGGAAAATGCACTTTATTTCACTCGCTTGTACGACGCACGAGGTGCGAGGCACTCGAGAGCGCGAGAAAGAACGCGCGAACGAGAATCGCGAGCCGGCGAACGTACGGAGATCTTGCACGGCAACTTCTGCCGTCGGATCGCGAAGAGGAAATCTTCAGCGGCACGAAACGCGTGCCGCCGCGAGACGGAAATCTTCTACGCGGACGCCGGAAATCTTGACGCGAAGCAGAGTGCACGTTACGCGGCGCGGGAGATCGCGAGAATACTGCTACCGAATGATGCGAAATCGCGAGAGTCTCAGAGCGCGAGAGATGAGAATCTCTACTTATCGAGACGAGAGCGGGCAGACGAGCAAACGTGCTAGAGCGATACCTTGCGATTGATGAGCGTTCAGAACGTTAAGAGAGCGAGAAGGCATACGCAGGTGCCTTAAATAACAAAGACCGTCGAATGTGGAGCACCGTGATTGGAGCTCGCACATCGGACGATCCTTGTTTGTCTAAATTTGAAGGATTCAAGCTGTGAAATTCGGCCAATGAGAATTGAAACGGTTGCTACGCGGTGTCGAGCAACGGCGACACGCGCTCTTGCCGCGAGTTGACATACGCGACAAAGACCGTATGAAATAGCGGTCGCCGGTTAGACAATAGGCACCGAATTCCACAGCTTGAATCCTGAACAGTAACTAACATGTAAATCTTGGGTACAAAATCTCTAATTAATATAAATGAAGAATAATATTAATTGTAATGATACGTATTTTATTTCTTTCCAATTTTGTAGTTGCAAACTCTAGTTGTAAAAAATGGAAAACCCGGAAAAATTCGAACAAATACAGATTTCATATCGAAGTTTAAAAGCGACCACCCTGAAAATTAATTTAATAATGAGCTATTGTCATCAACACTATCTTAAATTTTTTCATATATTTAGCTACTGTTATTATTAATTGAAAAAAATTTTCTTTCATGAATAAATATTTTTTCCACCTCAGCACCATAAGATTTTTACTAGATGACTTTAAAAACATATTAAAACTATTTTTAAATAATTTTAGTCGAAAACATTCTAGTTTGCTCTTTATTTCACCGTTCTACTAATTTTTTATGGGCTGCATTGCAGCTCTGTTTAACACTCATTTACAACTCGATACCACAGTACCATCCATATTCAAGGAAGAACAATTTTTTGCGACGATCATTGAAAAAACAAAATAGTTTCCACAATGCAGTACTTTAGTGCGTTTGTGACTTAGCGCCCAGAACACCTACCTGTGTTCTGTGTCCCATCTGGAGTTTTATGGTACGCTAACAATCGCTATTGAGTCGCAAGCCAGACCGTACAAGCGAATGCATCCACAACTTCCAGAGACCTGTCTCCAAAACTAATTAAAGGAAGGCTAAACATGCAGTGTGCACGAAACTCCTCAAAAGAGGTGGATTCCAGTCGCTCGTGTCATAAACCGCATTCGATACTTCATCGACAGGGTGATCTTACATATTCCTGTAACAGTTCCTGAACACATTTGTGTCCTGAAACTGCTTTGTACGGTATTACACACGCCACATAATTTTTATTTTCTAATTTTGTCAAAGTAGTATATATAACAGAATCATACAAGTGTCTACAATTACTTGAATTCCAAAATACAGAGCGTTTCTTCCTCTGCGACTGTAAAAAAGGACTTTAAAAGAATGTTTAGATAACAGGTGGGCTGTCCTTCCAAAAGGCACCTGTGACCGATCGAGATGAAACTTGGTGAGTATGTAAAACTCAACATTCTGAATAACTTTTTCCTATACATGTAACCGCGGCTCAGCCATTGTTTGTGCGACCCTCGAGGGTCAGTTTATTAGCTTGGACGAAGTGCCCGTCTTGCACATTTGGCAACCAAATGTTCCAAGAACGGAATCTTTACAAGGTCATTTACAACCGGGAAAGTAAAAATCACGCTTCGGGGATTAGGACTCGGGAAGTAGTTTATTACCCTTGCACGTGTGCTTCCCTGGTCTTCACTTCCGAAATAGCCGTTTTCACCCGTCTCCATAAAATACTTAGGTCATTGTCACGTGTCCCCGGACGGGCCTTACCTGCGTTGCGCCGCCTGAGTCCTGGTTTTTCCGTCAACACGGCTTGCCAAATGTTTCTTACGCTTTTCCACCACTTTCTCTACCATCGTGGGCGTTGGCCAGTCAAGTCACCGCCCATTGACAACTCGCTTAAATATCGGTGTTTGGCAAGCGCGGGTGGATTTTAGAAAACACACCGAAGTCCAAGCACTTCCCTTACGGCCACTGTTTCGTACAGTCTTTAGTCAGAAGAACATACCGAAGTCTTAGTACTTCCCTTAAGGCCACTGTTTCGTACAGTTATTAAGACAAGAGTATCTTCTCTTGTAATAATCAATCGCGCTAAATATACAGTCCACAAAGTTTGTTTATATTAATGTTAAATAAAGTGATAGTTCTGTTACTTGTTAAACCTGGTAATCACAGCCCATACACAAAATACCCCTCCCGAACAACGAAGCTGACCATACGGCGCGATCAGCCATAGTTTCGGAGATATTCGCGGAAAACTGCAGCTACTACTACATTGAATTTTGCCTATACGTGTATGTCCGAGGCGTGCGTATTGTGTTTCCCCGGTGCTTTTCGGAAGTACAGCCGGTCGTATAATTCAAGTTTGTTGGGGTTAGGCCGTTGAGGGGACAGAATCGACACAATGATCTGTTTATGTTTTTTCCGCTAGAAATGTGATACGCACGCCTCGGACGTGCACGTATAGGAATATCTCCGAAACTATGGCCGAGCCGCGGTTACATGTATAGGAAAAAGTTGTTCAGAATGTTGAGTTTTACATACCCACCAAGTTTCATCCCGACTGGCCATCGGTGCCTTTCGGAATAATATCCAAAAATTGTTTAATACAAAGCGGGATATAATCCGGTGTAAGTTAAGAAGTAATATCATTGATCTTCTAATAAGTAATATCACTGAATAAGTTAAGAAATAATATCATTGATGGAAAAGCAAAAAATCATTTATTACATAGGAATGCAGATATCGATAGAAATACAGATATAGTAAATATGTTCCAGTGTTCAAATCCTGACGACTAACGCATTTTTTAAAAATTTTATTATGTTTTATCATTGTATATTTATATTATCAATTTAAATCGATTAAATTTCAATATAATGATAAGTACCGATTTCATTTTGATAAAACATAGCAGGCCGCCGAAAATGATCGGAAAGTAGTAAAATATATCACCTAGCAATTCCATTTAAATTATATAATCAACATGGATCAGACAGGATCCATGAATAACGTGATTTTTAATATATTTGATTTTTTTTTATTCGATTTGAATATTTGAAATAATACACGTTTCACGTGAAAAACTTAAAAGACAATATTTCCGGCATTTTGACGAATTTGTTTCGAATGAACTTACATATAAATCGATAATATCATTAACTCCTTACGGAGTTACATACCCATAAAAGGTATATAAATATGGTAAATTATAATAATTTTTTGGAGAGTGATGTTATTATTAACTTCTATATGGCTTGCTTAATATCGTGTTATTTAACTTGCTGAACTATCATTAACCTTACGTAAATTGTGCAACGCCTACTGACTCCGTGAATTCATTTTCTCACGTAAGTCTCGCAGGATACTGCACAAAGATCCCTTGTTCAAGGATCTTTCCCCGAAACTTGTATCGCCTTTCTCCTGAGTGTCTGCCTGCAATGTGTGAATTGTCATTGAGTGGAGTACGGCTGGTCTGTCTTCCCGCTTCTAGACCCGTACCCAAGCCCGTAACGAATTCTTAGGGCCAAGCATGCCAATAAATAACTAAAAAATGACAGTGTCTCACTCGATCGTAAAACAGATCCAGACATGATGTCTGAGCATGGGCAATCATGATGTCTAGACAATTCTAGAAAAATATAATATTAAATTCCCTACATTTCAATTTAAATAAGATAAGCTAATTTTTAAAGTAAGTGAAATTACAATCAAAGTAAATACTTTTGTCTACACGTATAACTCCACACAATCAAATTGTACAAAAATTTTAACAGCTTATAGCTGGCGAAGATTATTCGAAGAAAATTATTCGAAGCGTTTGAATAGCAATACTGTTCGAGATTCGAACGATAACGGCTTGATCTGATTTCTGTTCGACACCAAGCTATAAATAGTCCGTTGTTGTTCTGGTCTCGTACATGTTGTCTTCGTCGATGCGATCGCTTCTGTTTCGTCCTTTCTTTGTGTCGCTCCTTCTCCGTCCTTCGTTCGTCTCTCTGCTATTGTTTCCCCAAATTTCAAACCACCCGTTTCTTCTAGATCCACCGATCGCGCCGACGGAGACAACGGTTTCTCGTCTGATCGACATTCGACCATACGCTTTCGGCTCGTACGCGTCTCGTTCACGCTCTCTGTACTCTAGCTTCACTCACGTTTTCGCGGCCGCTCCGCACGTATTCAAGCTCGAGCTTCACGTACATTCGAAAGTCCAAGTACGACTGTTAACCGTTTTCTACGATTATTGTTCTACCCGGTCAATAATCTTCTTTCATCCGCGTCGCGAATCGTCTCGTCCCGCGTGCAAGATTTCCGTTCTTCCGCGGTCAAGATCATCCGTCGCGCCGCGAGCAAGATTTCCGTTCTCGCCGTTCCTCCGTGTTTGTCCGAGCGTCAGAGTACGTCAGTGTACTCTGAGTTTTGTCTTTTTAAAATAAATAACCGTTGGTTCCGTGCATTTTCGTTTCTTGCGAAATCCATTCGTCTCCTCCGGAACTTCATCCTTTTTTCCGGTGCTCTCATTCCGCGTCCACCGCTGGACGGTCCCGGCACTCGGCAATTCGCCGAACAAATACAGATCAAATTATATCGTGTTTAGTGTCATTTTAATCAGAAAAACTCCACAAATAGGTTGATGGAAGTGCTATAAAAAAATAATGAAAAATAAAGAAGTTTTGTAATTTGATTAGTAGTAGTTTCACACCGATAGTAGTTTCACCTCGGATCGCGCGGCTGCCGTTTATTGCGCCGCTGGGCGACCGAGGTGGCACAAGCTTCTGGGCTTGGGCCGACGGCGCTCGAAGCCGCTTATTCAAGCTGACGAAAATTATTCGAAATTCGGAATAATTAGTCGTAGCCTCCGAATAACTGTACAGATAAAAAATGAAAATTTAATTTGAAGCTTCGAATATAAAAAAGTATTTTTATTCGTCGGATAAATTCTCATCTAATAAAATTATTTATTCGACACTCGTCCAATAGAGATGCTTTTTTTTTATTCGAATATGTAACCGTACAGGTTACATATTGATACACCCCATATATCGAACGTCGATGTCGACCCCACCATAACGCTCCTGAGTCCTGACGGAGAAAAGGACCGCGAGATATCGCGACACTTGTCGCAATGCGCACGCATCGATCCCCACTCGATACCGATCGAAGGAGGTCGATGCGTGCCGCAGATAGATCACTCTACATCTGGAAGCGGTTCTAGCCGCACGCGTCTCGCGAAGTGTCCCGTCGGCGAAACACGGTACGCGATCGAGGGGTCAAAACCGACCCGATAGAACAGGCAAACCGACTGTTCTATCCTCGACGCGTAAGCGCCTCAAACCGAGGAGTCATAGGTGCAAACTGCGCTGTGGCATTGCCGACCATTAAGACGCAGTTTGTGTTCTGTGGAATTATTACGGGTTATTCAAACTTATAAATCGTTCGTTGTAATCGAGGTACCGAGTGGACACTTCGTCTTCATAAATTTCGTGGTTCTCGTTCGAAATGCGCATCACTGCTTCGGTAGGATTTGCCCGGCCGTGATCATTCTGCCGCTATCAACAAGGAATACGTTCGGAGGCCACGTATCGTGCTGAAGAGCGTAGTCCTTGGTAGCGTGGCGTGACCAACGGCTTGGTGTGCGTCTCTATCCACACCACTCGTACGAGTATTCGGACGAGTGTATGGACGGTCTGACAAGTCCACAATCGCGCAGTACGTCGTACGCATACGGATTGTTCGAACGAACTCACAATTTCCCTTCGGGTCGATTCGATACGACCGAACCCTGCACAATCCTTATCATTCTGCCGCTACTTACACGGAGATTGCTCGGAGGCCACGTATCGTGCTGAAGAGTAAACTTCTTAGTTGCGTGGAGTGCCAGGGGTTTTTAGTGTGTGTCTCCACTTGGGCCATTTGTACGAGAATTCGGCCAAATACTTGGGTGGTCTGACAGGTTCGCCTTCGATCGGTTACGAGGTCGTAACGAGTCGTTCAACCGTCACTGCGTCAGGCACACGGGTCGGATTAGACCGAGCGGACTGTGCACAATTCTTGTCGTTCTGCCGCTACCGATACGGAGATTGCTCGGAGGCCACGTATCGTGCTGAAGAGTAAACTCCTCGGTCGCGTGGAGTGCCAGGGGTTTTTAGTGTGTGTCTCCAACCGGACTACTCGTACGCATTCGCGGCCGGGTACACGGTTGGTTTAGACAGGTCACGAATTCGCATATCGCGAGGCGCGATACACGTTTAAATCGTTAAAAAGAAAATCGTTCATTGAAAAACCAGGTGTAGAGGCTAAGCGAGCGAACTGCGTGCGTCGTAACACGGCATACATTGCGTGTTTACGTGTTACGAGAATTCGGTACGGATTACCGATACGCGGTATTCAGCGCGTAATTATAAAGGAATTTATTGCCCCGTACGTCGGGAGAGATCACGGGTCGTCCTGTAAACAAATAGCTCATATCTGAGCATACCAAAGAGATTGCTCGTCAAAATAGAAATAGTTCTTCCAAGAATATACTGCCCTTTTACCAGTAATTTGTCTTAAGCTTTATTTGTCTCGTCACGAATCCATCTCCTTCGCGAATTGACACGCGTAGGGAATTGGGGGTAGTAACCGGCCCCCGTGTCTTAGCATAAATAACGCTTGAGTCGTCGGGACAGGGATAAATCAAATCAACGCAGTCGAACGAGGAATGTACGGTTACAACACGTTGGCGCAAGAGAGATATCACTTTTTAAACTTCATTAACACTCTTTTCCACGTTTAATGGCATTACATGTAAAACTACTCGAAGAAATTAAAAATAAATAGTTTCCTCGATTGTTTCAGAGTCTTAGTACTCGAAGTAAGCCAGGAAAAAAAATATTTTTCGTATTTCTATTTTTACAGGCGCATACGGTTTCTTCAAACATGCGCTTGAGTTCATTCTGAAACCTAGGTATGCTTAGCATGGCCGAATTTAATTCATTTTTATGGAATTGCCGAATTTGATTCATCCTTGAAACGTTTTAATTTAATCCCCTACTAGTAAAAAATATAACAAATTTCATTTTATAAGACACTTGAAAATATGGAGTTTTAGCCGCTCTCAGACCACTGTGCGGCGGGGTAAGGGTACCGACTTTTATAGCCAATTCGCCTGTGAAATTCCGCAATCGTTGGGCCTTCGGTCAAAATATACCTGCAGCCTTCTTAAACTGTGAATCCTTAAAGTAATCGAAGCTAGAATTTCCCTCGTCGTTTGTGGTAGCTCTGAAAAGAGCTGATTTTGAAAGAAGAGCTATCCGCAAAGATTATTCTACATAATTCTGGCAATAATGATACTCAAGGATAAAATGAGAAAAACATAAATGTTCTTTGCACCAAGAACATTTAAGTACAACTACATTTGAGCAATGGAAACACGTTAGACCATCTAATTTTGTAAAGCAGAACTCTACGGGATTTTCAAATTCTCCTGGCCGCTCTTCTATATATCCACTGCGGAACCAAGCATATTGAAACAGCCGTTTATAACGTGCAGCTGATAATTGGTTGTGGATTAATGAGTGTAGTTTAATAATATTATCTCTTGCGTGTAGATTGATATCAATATTTAATAATATTGCAAGATCGGAAGATCGGCCCTCTGGCAGGGCGTTACGTATGATCTCGTCGTTATATCCATTCCATGAATCAAGAAGTAAAACAGAATTTTCTGGAGCAGATGGGAGAAATACTTCAGTCAACCACGTTCTAAATAATTCTTTCGTTAGTTTACCCGATGTGGAACCTTCAATGTGGACATTTGGTGCCGTGAATACACTTCTTCGTACACGAGGTCCTAACTGCCCTTTGACTTCCTTCAAAACAATATACAATGACGATAGCCGTTGATTCATAAGCACATACATAGAACGGTCAGTTTGGACAAAAGGTTGACTTCTCTCTTCAAATAAATTTGTTTACAAACGAAATACTGCGAAATTCTTAGATAAATCTAATGAATACTTGTGCAAAGTATTCTACATTAATCTTGATTGTTTGTAGGGAGGGACATCTTTCAATTTGTTCGAGATAGAAATAACATCTGTGCGTCTAGTAGTGTTGGTGTCCGAAATTCAATTTATGAATATGTGGCTCAGACATGTAATTTTGAAAATTTTGATAGACGTCAGAAGATTTTGTTAGAAAAATAAGTAAACAATTTTCTATCAATTTAGTAAAAAAATGGAAGAACAACGAACGCGATGTTGATAGATTTCTTTTAAAATGTCCCGATTGGTTTGAACAACCACTGTTTGAATTTGAAGGACGCAGTGAAGGTGGACGACCAAAAAAAGGGTTTTCTGAGGCAAGTGACATGATAAATCGCAGGCAAATAGAAAGCCTGTTGACGCAGTACACCCCGGAAGAGTTGGAGTACATAGCACGAGTTGCACACAGAGCATCGGGGAATTAATTTGTATCGATGGTATTATATATTGGTAACTGTACACGAAGTACTCATACATGATGCTGATGTGGTAGAAAGCATCCTATTATCCATCGGAAATCTTTCAGAAGATACCCAGGAAGCAACGCATAAGGAATTATGTACGATCATTTCGTGAGTACCACACTCGGAAAATTTCTCGACGGGCCACCAACCAAGATCTCAGTGACCCAAAAGAAGCCATCTGGGGATGTTTTAAACATTTCGGATAATCTGGCAGAATAATGTTTCCAACAAAAGTTAATCGATACTCAGTTATCTATAAATCCCAATAGACAAAAATTTTTTTGATAAAAAATTATGGTCATCTTAATTTTTTAAGTAAATATAAAACTAAGTATTTTTTATTACATATTGTTGTAGCTGATGTTAAGACGAATCTTTTATTTATTGTTAACAAATATAGTAATAATTGGTGTTCAAATTTCAAAATTACAAAAGGTTATTTATATATAACCAAGTTACGTTCAAAGCTTGGCTTTGTATTTTTAGTAAGTTATTAAAACATTTGTCTTGTAATGTTCATGAAAATTTTCATAAAAACCATTTAAAAAATATTTATATAATAATTACTGTTCAAAGCAATGTAGTTAATTAATAATAGGAACAAAATGATACCATCCTATAACAATAACAATACAGTTCTGAACAATGAATTTATTCGCGTATACGTTACATTTATAAAGTACATATTAATATGTGGCTGTTTACAACATTTCGAATTTTGCAGTTAAACATATTCTTTATTGTACGTACAGTTTCATTCATTTGTTATTTATACCCAACATAAAGTTTAACTAATCATAACCGAAATTAGTATTTGAAATCGTTAAAGCGTTTTAGAAAACAATATTCTATTGTATTCGCGAGACTGCAGTGACTATATATATAGCTATTTTTAATTTTAATTCCTACCACTAACGACGCTGTCAGCAGATTTTAGTTCCAGTTGGTAATACAGGTTGTGACACGAAAATGGTAATAGGGTTACGTGACCCCAAAAACGTTGGACACGAAAATGCTGTTACGTCCCGCGGTTGGTTACGCGATGGTAAAGACGCTTCGCGATTTTACCGCGGAGAGACGCTTCAAAATTACAACCATTTGGCTCACTCGACTCGTACGTTCGAAGTCTAGCCGGGTCCACGGTTCCACGTAAATATGTAGATATGCTACTCACCAACAGTCCTGGACAGATTGCAAGAAACAGAGACAGATGGGGCAGCCGTGCTCCCTCGGATTGGCTACGGAGAATAGGTCGGTGTCCTTGTCCCTCTTAGGTCGATGGCTCTCTCTCTCTCTGAAGATGTTGGTCCTGATGCTGCGCGGCCGCGAGATGGTGCAGACGTTCGCCGAATGGATTGGATTGTTAGACACGAGAGGGCGAAACAACTGGCGTAATTAGTGGTTACAACCGGCGCGGCGCGGCACTCTCTTGCGCGGGATTGGCGGGTAATAAATGGCAGGATTTGAATGGTTAACACTAAATATATATATATATATTCAAAGAAGTAGTTGGAATACAAGACTCTTAATACTAAATATTGGAACAGCTAGATATAATAAGAGGTAGTAACGTTTGAAATGGAAACGCGAGATGTTGACGCGACCAGGTCGCGGATGAGAACGACTTCCTCCGGAATTGTCCAGACCTCTTTCGCTCGGAGATCGCGTGGAGGGGCGCGTGACGTATTACGCGTCGTAGTGGGGCTCGCTAGAGCGCGGTGACGTAATGTCGCGCATCTTGGCGCGCCTCGGAGATGGGGAATACGGGACTTAGAATTCTATGTGATGTAATGTAGTGGCTATCTATATATTATACAACTTATGACCTAACGCGACATCTAGTTATAACCAAACACAACATGTAGGTTTACGGTCTGGGGAATTTCCAGACTGCGGCCTACTACCGCCGGGAAACCAGAAACTGGATGGAAGGCACTGTTGCGTGTTGTAGTACAGAAAACTTTATTGCGACTTTACTCGACGAAGGTTGTTACAGAAGAGAGATTGTGTAATCTCGGCGGCGGCAAATCCGCCTTGGGTCGTCGGACACGTAGAGTCGAGAGCGGCGACTCGCTCTTGCCGCTTGCACGCGGCTGACGCCGGCGATGCTAGCGCTGCGGCAAGGTACGGCAGCATACGTAGCCCCTACAAACATCCCGACGGCGCGACATCTATTCAGAAGCTAACGCAACATGTCGATAGGCGTGACATCTAGTTATAACCTAGCGCAGCAACACGTCGGCAGACGTGACATCCCCCCCCCCCCCCCTTGGGAAAATAATTTTTACTACGGGAAAAATTATTCTTCCTCATCTGAATGGTAATTAAATGTCCTTCGCACTGGTTTATCGGGGCGGTTTGGTCTATTTAAATTTGGGGGCGTAGTGTTCTCGTCACTCGGGGGTCTTATAACTATTGTAGGAAGTTCGTCACTCGTAGAGTTTGTGGACACTTCACTGGGGATACACTCTAACCTCTTTTGGGGGGAACTCTCACTAATTGTCTCTTCGTTTTTCTGTTTCAAGAACAGACAGAAGTGGGTGAGGGCACTCCATGATGCAGCAAGGAGCTGGATGCTCCATCCATAAGCCACATGCAGTGCGATTCCGTTGAGGATGACGTTGACGGTGACCTGGATGAGGCGGACCACCATGTAGATTCCAATCAGCCCTGCGACCACGGATCCGAATTCGGTGAATCTTTCCCAGATTCGTTGTCCGGTCGATTCTGCTATTTTCTCTAATGTTGCTTTATCCATTAGGTTAAACAGCGATGCGGAGCCTTCGGCATAGCTTCTTCCGGAGGCACCCTGAGCAAGTGAGTCAATCACTGCGGTCTTCTCAATTGGAAACATTATGTGTTCGTTCAATTTGCTGATGTCGTCGGAGGGATATATTCCTCCGTTAGCCAGGTTCTGAGGGTCGACGTACTTCCATGCTGATTTTGTTAACGGTTGGACAGGCGGAAACGGCATACTTTCGACAGGGTTTGGCATTAGTTTGAACCAGGTTCCGTGTAGTTTGTATGCCGGAGGTATCAGCTCGTTGCATTTGCGTTGAGTACCAACAGAGGTAAGTATATGGTTTCTAGGTGTTAGAAAATTAGATGTATTTCTGTATGTCACGGGGAGCTCTTCGTAACATTCTTCTGTCTTCCTGCAGTTAGGTTTATCGACGGTAGAAAAAGATGTGGTGTTGAGTGTGGGCCCACCACAGTCGTAGCCGATGAGGGCAGACGTCGTCTGGAGGACGGTGAGCATGGAGAGAAGTACGGTGCGTCCCTTCATGGTTGGCGATGTCGGAATTGACTGACGCTGTCGCAATTTGTTCGTCGTCTTATACCCACCGGAGGTGTTATTGGTGGGGGCGGGTGTTGTTTCACCTGGATTAGTTCGGGTGGGGGGTGGGGATGGTGGCGAGTTTTAACGAGCAGTCGCGGCAGTCCGATATTGGAGTGACGCGGCATATTTCTTTCCCACATTCGTGGCATTTGTTCCTCATCGTCTCTTGTATGGTGTGGACGTGGAACACCTCCAGGATTTGGTGCGCCCTGCTGCACCGCTCGCAGAGCTCGTCTCCCTCGCTCGTCGTGTATAGGGTGCCCCGATAGCACCTTATGAACAGGAACCTGTTCAGATAGGCCAGGCGCTTCTGGCCCGATGTTCTTCTGGGTTTGGCTGAGCGACACATTTTGACGGTTGTCGTTGCTGGAATGGCCCGTCAGTTTTTCGGGTGCCGTTTTATATCCAACCTTATCGGTAAATTTTTGGCAGGGCACGGGAGGGGGTTGGCGCGTCATCGCCCTTACCAAGAATATTCCATGGTTCTTGTTTCTTGTTTGGCCCAAAGGCGTATCCGGTCCCACCAGCGTTGAATTTATATTAAGATTATCAGATCTAGCGGATGTCGCGTCTAAAGTAACCGAATCGGGTTCTTTGATTATCGCTTCTGGTGTAATCGGATTCGCTTTCTTCGCGTGCTTAATTTTATTCGTATGAACGACTCGGGTTCCTCTCTTAAAGTCTAAGCGGACGTTGTTATCGCCTAAACATTCCAGTATCTTGAACGGACCGATATACTCGTCGTCAAATTTCCCTTTACGCGGTTCTTTCAGAAGGAAAACGCTATCTCCCACGGAAAAGGTTCTGGTACTGAGTTTCCTGTCGTAGTATGATTTAGAACGGATTTACGCAGCTTTCAGGTTCTCGCGGGCTTGGCCTATGGTTCCTAATAATTTATCTTGGAGGTTTGACAGATAGTTCGCATAGGATTCATCCGAGGAATTGTACTTCTGGGCGTCGGCCGAAGGAGTTCTTGCCAGCGAGCCGAAAACTAGCTCGTGAGGTGTGAACAGCGTTCCTTCGTGAACACTGGTGTTGTAACTGAAGGTCGCGTAAGGCAACCATTCATCCCAGTTTCTTTTATTAATGAATTGTTTTAGGTACTCGGCTAGTACGTGGTGGGAGCGTTCGATGGAACCGTTACTTTGCGGATGATATGCCGTTGTTTTAAACTGCGTGATTTTGAATTTCTTGGCAATACTTCTCATCAGTGAACTTAGAAAATTGGTTCCTCGATCGGTGAGGATTGCCTTAGGTGCGCCGAATCGACAGATAAAATGTTTTATGAATGCGTCGGCGGTGTCTATCGCAGGGGCGGACTCGATTGGGATTGCGAGGGAGTATTTTGTGAGGAGGTCTTGGATAGTGAGTATATTGTTGAACCCGTTAAGGGATGTGGGAAGGGGGCCGACAATATCCATGGAAACCTTGTCGAAGGCCTTGCCGGGGGTGTCTGTTAATGTCATGGGTTGTCGTGTTTTGACTCTGTCCAATTTCTTCCTTTGGCATGATATGCAGCTGTTAACAAAGTTCTGAACTTCTCGCTTCAACGTGGGCCAATAATAATTTTCGCGGATACGTCTATAGGTTTTCGTAATGCCTTTATGTCCGGCAAAAGCTGATACGTGATTTTCTGTTATAATGTCTTCGCGTCTGTCTGTCGCGGGGATTGTAATTTCGTGAGAACAGCAGAAAATTTGTACATTGGTCGTCGAAAAGAATTCTAACAATAAATTTTTGAGAGAGGGCCAAGACACGTCTTCTACTGCTGATTTAGATATGCTAAATGTTGATAATTGAAGCTCCGTTATGACGTCGAGTAATGATCGGATGCATTCGATTACGTCCTCGTAGGAAGCTGAGTAGAGAGCGGATTGTTTAACTGGGAGTAAGATTAATTTCTTCGAATTGTAATTTAAAACTTTAGCACGGTCAAGCGTAGTGTCCTTGAGGAGAGGAATTTTGTTGTTCAGGGTCAGATCTATGGTTCCAGTGTCGAGGGGGTGTCCGTCGAGTGTGATGAAGCCTACCAAATTGTCATTTCGCATAATTAATCGGTCTCTGGTATAAATTAAAGTTCGCCTGTGCGTCATAGTCGTCGGTGTGTTTAGATGCTCGGAAACGTCCTCGTCGCTGTCTTCGTCTTCGTCGGTCATTGAGTCGGTCGGCGATGGGGAGGTGTTATTGGACGAAACGGGAGTGGGAGGAATTCCGCGTGGTAACGGGATTGGAGTGGTGTCGCGGGGCGTTGGTCTTGGAGGAGGGGCGCGCTGTAGGCGTAAGGGAAAACTAGGAAGTGGACGGACAGGGGTCGGAGAAAGACGAGGTTCCGGAGATAAGGAACGTGATGGCGGCTCGGGTGTGCTGATTAGTTGGCGATTCTGAGAGGCGGGCGCGGTCGAATGGCTATCGGCCTTTGCGGATCGGGTAGGAATGGCGTCGAAAATGGCGGATTCTGAGGAATCGGATAGAGGCAACATTGATACGGGGTTTCGAGACAACGCGTCTGCATTTAAATTGGTCTTACCGGTTTTGTACGTTTTTAATTTTAATTTTAATCGCCAACGCAGAAGGCGTGACGTAGGATCCTTGACTGAATTGACCCAGACTAAGGGTTGGTGATCGGTGATTAAGTTGAATTTGTGTCCGTAAACGTACGGTCTGAAATGCTGTACGCAGTAAACTATGGCGAGGCATTCCTTTTCGATAGTTGAGTAATTTAGCTCTGCCCCATGTAATAACCGAGATGCGTATGCGATAGGTCGATCTTTCCCTGGCTCGCCTTGGCTAAGAACTCCTCCTATGGCATAGCCTGACGCGTCGGTAGTGATGTTGAATTCACGAGAGAAATCCGGATATTGCAATAAAGGTTCTGTTGTTAAAATTTCACGCAAGGTGTTAAAAGCGGACTCCTGCTCAGAACCCCATTCGAACTTCTTTTCCTTTTTCAAGAGGATAGTCAGTGGTTTAGAAATTTGCGAAAACTGATTTATGAATCGGCGGTAGTAGCCCGCGAGGCCTAAAAATTCGCGGACGCTCTTAACATTTTTGGGGCGAGGAAACTCTTTGACCGCTATTATCTTTTTAGGACACGGTTTTACTCCGTCTTCCCCGATGACGTGGCCAAGGTATGCGACTTCGCGGTGCAAGAGCCCACACTTTGAGGGTTGTAATTTCAAATTTGCTCGTCGCAACCTGCCAGCGAGCTTCTCGAATTTTATTTTGTGCTCGGTAAGACTTCGAGCATATATGACGATATCGTCCAGGTACACGAATAATTCCGTGCCCTGGAGTCCTGTTAGAATATTATCCATTAACCGCTGGAAGGTGGCGGGGGCGTTACGGAGACCGAAGGGCATTCTTTTAAATTCGTAGTGCCCGTACGGCGTGGAGAATGCCGTCTTGGCCGCGTCCTCGGGTTCCATGCCGATCTGATGAAACCCGTTCGCGAGATCGAAGACGCTGAAGTATTTTGCGCTCCCGAGCTGGTCCAAGATCTCTAGTATGCTTGGCAGAGGGTATGCGTCTGGGATCGATTTTTCATTTAGCGCACGGAAATCGATTACCATACGCCAGCGCTTGTTGCCGTGCTCGTCCGGCTTTTTAGGAACAATCCACAAGGGGCTGTTATACGGAGACACGGAAGGAGTAACAATTTCGCTTTCCAAAAGTTCCTTCATTTGCTTATCTATCTCTTCCTTGTGGATTGGTGGATATCTATACTGTTTTACATGAACCGGCATCTGATCTGTCGTTACGATTTTATGGCGTACGGCGTTCGTTTTTCCCAGACGATCTCCTGGGAGATGGAAGAGATCGTGGTGATCTCGAATTAAATTTTCGACGTGACGCTTCTCGTCCTCGCCGAGGTGACCAGTGCTTATTATGCCTGATATCTCCTCGATTCGCGAGGCGGGAGAGCGTGAATTGGAAGAACCAGTGGATATAGAAGATATGGTAGAGCTCGTGTTCGAGTTGGAATTAGAATAGAGATTGGAGTTTGCGTTTGAATTTAGCGAAATAGGGGATTGAATGGACTCTGCGGATTCCACGATTTCTTCCACCTCCTCCAGCTCCATGATCGGCATTGGGAGAGTGATATCGGATTCTGTCGTGTTGATAACCTTAATAAAGATTTTTCCGTCGGAGATGCGGGCGAGGCAATGCGGGACGAGTACACCGGTCGTTAGCTCACACCTCGGTACGTAGCCGAATTCGGGGCCGGTGGCGAGTATCACAATGCACGCAGAAGATCGTGCCTTAATGTGACACGTGTTTAAGTTAATGAAGGGTATGTCTTTCCCCTTCCACGAAACGCAGTGTCGGACATATGAAATTTCCGCGCCTTTCGCGAGAAATGCTGATCCCAGTATTCCGTCGGTAGGAATTGGGAATGCGTCCGGCACGACGTGAAATTCTATTTCGGTCTCGTCGACCGTCAACATCGCGGAGCCAAGAGTTGATACGTGCCCTTCCGTGATACCGGATATATTTACAGCGTTATTGGTATTGATTGACACGCCGGGTTTTAGTAGCGAGATCTTAATTATGTTCGGTTCAGCTCCGGTATCTACCATTAAGTTCGCTTCGTCGCGAAGCTCGAGACAAGCGACCCGGACGTGGGGCACGGTGGTATCGGACCTTAGTTCGATTCGGGAGATGGCTCGCGGTTCTCCCTGGGCTCCTCTTGGCTTATTGCTCGAACTCGGTGTGGGTCGCGGGGACTCGTTTCCTCCCGTCGGGGACCCGAAGCAGACGGGAGGTTTCGTCCGTTTCCCGACTGGTTTTCACGGGGGGGGATGCGATTATTATACTCGCGTTTCCTGCACTCATGAATGTCATGACCCGCGTTCTTACAGTAGTTGCAGTATTCAGCGGGTGAGCGCGGTGCGACTTCCGGTCTATGTGAGTCACGGTGGGGCGGCATGTACGCATCGCGGGATCGAGGGTTATCGCGCGTGATATCGTTTCGGATGGCACGCGAATCGTGTCGCGTTGCATAGGGGGACTGATATCGGTATCTGTCCGGCGTCGGGCTTCTGTTATGATTCGCGTTATCATTATCGCGATAGGGTGAATAGGATCGCTCAGGGCGGCGGTAATCCGATCGCTGATTATAACGCGAGGGCAGGTGTGAGGTGTCGTTGTTACCAACCTTATCGGTTCTGGATTCGGTGAATCGCACCTGTCGCTCTGGGCGGTCGTAGCGGATTTTGTCGATTTCCGCTTCCTTGTGGAATTCGATGGCCTCGTCGAAAACGCGGTTCAACGGGGCGTTGCGGTACGTGCGCATTCCGGATCGGAGGTTTGGTATTAGTCCGCTTATTAAGCTATTGCGTGTCAATGCGTCTACGTCAGCAACGTTGGGACGCGATCTGTCGCAATCTAGTATTGCGGCTCGGAGGTCTTTCACGCGGCTAATGAAATCGAGGATGTGCTCGTTCGATTTCATATATATGTTGGTCATTTCGCCGCGGTAATGATCAACTGAGTGTCGCGGTCCTAGCACATCTTTAAGGCGATTGCAGATGTGGGCGACGGTGTCTAGGTGTTTGTCTTCTATAGCTGTGTAGGCGTGACCTTTAATTTTGTAATTATCAATTTAGCCAAGGTTTGCTCGGCTTGGATCGGCACGAGGTTACGGGCGCGACGACAAGGGCGTACGAATTGTAACACGGGCATGTTATTCCCGTCGAACGTGGGGATCGAGTCTATAGCGGCTTTCATCGTGTAGCTCGCGCTTTCTGACGGCATTTCGGGTTGACCGTGGCTTGGGCCGGGAAGATTACGACTCGCAACTTCGTCCGGAATTGGTATAGGTCGCGGCGTCACGCGGTGGTCTCCGAGGGCCTTAGTATCTCCTTGCAACTGGGAGATTTGTGCACGGAGACTCGCGTTATCTGAAAGTGCGTCGCGGAGGAAGTCGCGGTCTTTCCGGTACTTTTGTCTTGCCTGCTCGGCATCGACGAGAAATTGTGATTTTTCCGCTTCAAAAGCAACTGCTTCTTCGCGGAGTCTACGCTCTTTCTCGCGGAGTTGACTCTGTAGCATTTTAATTTCATCTTCGGACATTTTCGATGAGTTATTGCGGAGATTTCCTGCGGGACCGTCTGGAGTTTTTGACATTTTGAACCGTGGTGGTTGAGATCCCACCGCTGCCACCAATTTGTTACGTGCCGCGGTTGGTTACGCGATGGTAAAGACGCTTCGCGATTTTACCGCGGAGAGACGCTTCAAAATTACAACCATTTGGCTCACTCAACTCGTACGTTCGAAGTCTAGCCGGGTCCACGGTTCCACGTAAATATGTAGATATGCTACTCACCAACAGTCCTGGACAAATTGCAAGAAACAGAGACAGATGGGGCAGCCGTGCTCCCTCGGATTGGCTACGGAGAATAGGTCGGTGTCCTTGTCCCTCTTAGGTCGATGGCTCTCTCTCTCTCTGAAGATGTTGGTCCTGATGCTGCGCGGCCGCGAGATGGTGCAGACGTTCGCCGAATGGATTGGATTGTTAGACACGAGAGGGCGAAACAACTGGCGTAATTAGTGGTTACAACCGGCGCGGCGCGGCACTCTCTTGCGCGGGATTGGCGGGTAATAAATGGCAGGATTTGAATGGTTAACACTAAATATATATATATATATTCAAAGAAGTAGTTGGAATACAAGACTCTTAATACTAAATATTGGAACAGCTAGATATAATAAGAGGTAGTAACGTTTGAAATGGAAACGCGAGATGTTGACGCGACCAGGTCGCGGATGAGAACGACTTCCTCCGGAATTGTCCAGACCTCTTTCGCTCGGAGATCGCGTGGAGGGGCGCGTGACGTATTACGCGTCGTAGTGGGGCTCGCTAGAGCGCGGTGACGTAATGTCGCGCATCTTGGCGCGCCTCGGAGATGGGGAATACGGGACTTAGAATTCTATGTGATGTAATGTAGTGGCTATCTATATATTATACAACTTATGACCTAACGCGACATCTAGTTATAACCAAACACAACATGTAGGTTTACGGTCTGGGGAATTTCCAGACTGCGGCCTACTACCGCCGGGAAACCGGAAACTGAATGGAAGGCACTGTTGCGTGTTGTAGTACAGAGAACTTTATTGCGACTTTACTCGACGAAGGTCGTTACAGAAGAGAGATTGTGTAATCTCGGCGGCGGCAAATCCGCCTTGGGTCGTCGGACACGTAGAGTCGAGAGCGGCGACTCGCTCTTGCCGCTTGCACGCGGCTGACGCCGGCGATGCTAGCGCTGCGGCAAGGTACGGCAGCATACGTAGCCCCTACAAACATCCCGACGGCGCGACATCTATTCAGAAGCTAACGCAACATGTCGATAGGCGTGACATCTAGTTATAACCTAGCGCAGCAACACGTCGGCAAACGTGACAATGCATTGGATGATAGGTCTATCCTTATACCTCGTCTGTGGTGCTGACATCTGCTCAGCCTTAGCGTGGCACAGAACCGGTCAGTCTTTTAGCATGGCACAGAACAGGTCAGTCTTTCCTGGAACAGAACCGGTCCGTCTTTTAGCATAAAACTGAACGCACATTATTTTTTTAACCAGGATTAGAACGTACAGCTTAATTACATGAAATATGTAACTAACATGTAAATCTTGTGTACCAAATCTCTAATTAATATAAATTAAGAATAATATTAATTGTAATGATACGTATTTTATTTTTTTCCAATTTTGTAGTTGCAAACTCTAGTTGTAAAAAATGGAAAACCCGGAAAAATTCGAACAAATACAGACCTCATATCGAAGTTTAAAAGCGACCAACCTGAATATTAATCTAATAATGAGCTATTGTCATCGACACCATCTTTGCATATATTTAGCTACTGTTATTATTAATTGAAAAAAATTTTCTTTCATGAATAAATATTTTTTCCACCTCAGCACCATAAGATTTTTACTAGATGACTTTAAAAACACATTAGAACTATTTTTAAATAATTTTACTCGAAAACATTCTAGTTTGCTCTTTATTTCGCCGTTCTACTAATTTTTTATGGGCTGCATTGCACTCTTTTACAACTCAATACCATGGTACCATCCATATTCAAGGAAGAACAATTTTTTGCGACGATCATTGAAAAAACAAAAGTGTTTCCTTCATTTCAGTCCTTTAGTGCGTTGGTGACGTAGCGCCCAGCACACCTACTTGTGTTCTGTGTCACATCTGGAGTTGTATGGTACGCTAACTCGCAAGCCAGACCATACAAGCGAATGCATCCACAACTTCCAGAGACCTGCCTCCAAAACTAATTAAAGGAAGGCTAGACATGCAGTGTGTACTAAACTCCTCAAAAGAGGCGGATTCCAGTCGCTCGTGTTACAAACCTGATTCGATACTTCATCGAAAGGTTGATCTTACATATTTCTGTAACAGTTCCAAGTGCATGCACTTCGTTCATGATACACTCTTTGTAATTATTAAATTCAATTAAATATTAAGTAAATCTTTCACGGTGCTAACGGCCCTCGCAGAGATGGGCATTATTTGGGATAAAAAATTATTTAAATAAAAATTCGAATAACAGATACTTTATCTTTATTTTTTATTTGAAGGTTCGAATAAAAAAAAGCATCTTTATTGGACGAGTGTCGAATAAATAATTTTATTAGATGAGAATTTATCCGACGAATAAAAATACTTTTTTATATTCGAAGCTTCAAATTAAATTTTCATTTTTTATCTGTACTGTTATTCGGAGGCTACGACTAATTCTTCCGAATTTCGAATAATTTTCGTCAGCTTGAATAAGCGGCTTCGAGCCCCGTCGGCCCAGGCCCAGAAGCTCGTGCCACCTCGGTCGCCCAGCGGTGCAATAAACGGCAGCCGCGCGATCCGAGGCGAGAGCAGGTATATCGGTGTGAAACTACTACTAATCAAATTACAAAACTTCTTTATTTTTCATTATTTTTTTATAGCACTTCCATCAACCTATTTGTGGAGTTTTTCTGATTAAAATGACACTAAACACGATATAATTTGATCTGTATTGCTATTCAAACGCTTCGAATAATTTTCTTCGAATAATCTGTGACGGGTATCCGTCGGGGTGGAGGGAGTGCCGACTCAGCCGGCTGCCAGGGGTCGGTAGCGCCTCGAGGAGGAATAACTGGTAGAGTCGTTTTCCGGTGAAATATTCGTTTATTGTCCGTATTCTTTCTATTTACACAGGTGGCGCGATTGCGGCGGTATCGCGGTGTTATCGCGCCGGATCGGTAGCGCGGCGGATCGGTAGCGAGGCGGCGCGGTATCGCCTCGGCGTCGGGGGAATCGGTCAGGGGTTTGTAGGACGGTCCCGCGGGCTTGCGCCCCTCGGGGGAGGGATTCCGGCCCGTTTGCACGGTGCCGGCTCGGACGAGTTTCCCGTAGGCTTGCGCCCCTCGGGGGAGGGATTCCGGCCCGTTTGCACGGTGCCGGCTCGGATGAAGTTCCCGTAGGCTTGCGCCCCTCGGGGGAGGGATTCCGGCCCGTTTGCACGGTGCCGGCTCGGATGAATTTCCCGTAGGCTTGCGCCCCTCGGGGGAGGGATTCCTGCCCGTTTGCACGGTGCAGGCTCGGATACGGGAACGAGGGTGTTCGGCGGAAACGGTGGTTTCGGTGGGAACGGGGTACGGTCGGGTTGGAGGTACAGCGGAGGGCTTACTCGGCGGTCGCTTTCGGTCTCGCATGCCTGGCCTCAACTGCCCCGATTGCTGCTTCTCGCGGCCTATTTATCCTTCCCACCGCCCATTTCCACTCGCGAGCAGCCGGCTCGTCGCGGCGGCCACCTCGCGGCCGCGACGGGAGGCTGTGCTCGGCCGCGGTCTCGGCGCGCTCGCTGGGAGTGGGGCGGTGGGAGGCGCGGTGTTAGGCGGGGAAGTCGCGGGCCTTCTATATACCCGTTACATCCCCCTCCTACTTCGGGGCGCGAGACTTCCTCGCCGGTACTATTTACATTTTTTTTTCCGGTTTCCAAGGTAACGGTTATCGGCTTATCTACTAACGGCTTACTCGCTAATGGTTATCGGCTTATCTACTAACGGCTTACTCGCTAACGGTTATCGGCTTATCTACTAACGGCTTACTCGCTAACGGTTATCGGCTTATGTACTACTTAATCCTACGCGCTATTTACAACTTACTATCTACGGACTTATAGCTACACCTTATACCTACGGTTATTTACAACTTACGAACTACGGTTACTTATAACTACACCTTATACCTACGGTTATTTATAACTTACGAACTACGGTTACTTATAACTATCGCTATTTACAACTTACTCTCTACGGTTCCCGTGCGACCTATGGGGTGGGTCCGGGAGGCTGGTTGGACGGCCATTTAAAGGTCATGTTTAATATCCCTCCGCGGGATAGTCGGAGGTAGACCCACCCTCCTGGGATCGGCAGGCGGTGGCGTTCCCCCGGCGGTAGCTGGTCCAGGCGGAGGTTGAAGCTGTGCGGTCGGCCCGCGTCCTCCATGACCGAGGCTGGCAGTCGTCGGCCCTCTGGTTGGTCGCCTTCGGTTGGCCGCACCCCTGGTATTGGCGGCTGGGCTGTCGTCCTTGGCCGCTGTCCGGCCGGTGGCCTGGCTGTTTGTGTGCCTGGCCCGGTTGGCGGCGCTGGTGTTCCGGTCGGTGGAGCTGGCCCGGTTGGTGGTGCGGGTACGGCTGGTGGTGTCGGTACCGTTACCGTGTATTGGGCTAGAAGTTCTTCCAGCTCCCGGAGGGTGTCGTCCGTGTCGGTGACAGCCAGTGTTGCCCCCACGTGGTGACTGGTGGGGCCTACTGTCTGCCCCACCGCTGGTGGTGGCCCTCCGGACGTTGTGGCCTCCGTCCCGCTTTTTTCCAGGGTGGCCGCTGCAATGTTGGTGGGCTGTTGCCCCGGGCCCGGTGGTCTTCCCGTGACCGCTGATAATTCGCCTGCTGTCCTCCGCGGCGGTCTCATCCGCGGTGGCGGTCCTCGCCTGGTCGGTGGCCCTGCTGGTGTTGGCCGGTGTGCGGGGTTCGGCCATTGCACCGTCCCGTCCCTTAACCTCTGGCGTATTCGGGCCTCCGTTGGCCGGCTGTTCGGGTCTCTTCTCATCTGAATCGCCGCTGCTCGGCATGCTGCCGGTGGTACGTCTTTCTGCTTTGGCATCTTGCTGCAGACTGACTGCTCTGCTCGCTTCTCCGCGACTTACTATTTCCTCCCGGAAATCCCCCTCCAGGTCGCATGGTTTAAGATCCTGGATGTGGGCTCGGTGGCGTGTCCCTCTACCGGCTTGGACTACGACTACCGTTGGGCCGAGGATTGCGCGGACGCGATACGGGCCGGAGAATTTTGGCGCGAGTTTCGCGCAGAAGCCGTCTGCTGCTGCCGACAGAGGGTGCTCTCGTCGCATTACTGCGTCGCCGATTTGTGGCGCCCATTTCCGTCGGTGCCGGTTGTAGTTTTTACGTTGTGTTTCGGTCGCCTGCGCCTGCGCAGTTCGTGCCATTTTTAGACCTTCGTGTAATCGCTCTATAGTGTCGACTCGTGTTTGAAGGTCTTTGTCGGTGGTGTTTTCCCGGTACGTTTCGGCGGGAGGGCGGTCTGTTCCCTCGATCGGTAATTCCCGGCCGTACGTTAGGTACGCTGGTGTTAATCCGGTTGCTTCGTGTCGGGCCGTGTTGTATGCGAACACTGCGGTTGCTAGACTGCGATCCCAGGCTCGGTGATTGCCGTCTGTGGTTTGGGCTATTATTGTTTTTACTACCCGGTTTGTCCGTTCTACTGGGTTACACTGTGGTGTGTACGGCGGCGTTTTCTTATGTTCCACTCCATATTGTTGGAGGAGTTTACGGAACTCATGGCTTTCGAATTGCCGTCCGTTGTCCGTTATGACTACCCGGGGGCATCCATGTCTGAGGAATATGAGTTCCTCGAGTGCTCTGGTGACTGCTGGGGCGGTTGCCTGTCGGAGTGGTCTTGCTTCGGTCCACTTCGAGAATTTATCCTGCAGTATGATGATCGTGCTGTATCCTTGGCTGGTTCGGGGGAGCGGGCCTACCAGGTCAGCTGTTATAACGTCCCCCGGGGCTATTGCCGGGGTGGAGAACATTTCCCCGGCTGGTGCCTGTTGCAGTGCCTTGTATTTTAGGCAGCTGAGGCAGCGACGGACGTATGCTGCTGCGTCGCGTCTCATACCCGGCCAGAAGTATCGCTGGCCGAGTCTGGCCAGTGTTTTTGCCCTTCCGAGGTGTCCTGCCTTGGGGTCGTCATGCATTTTCTTTAGTATTCCGTTCCTTTCGGCTGCCGGGATGCAGCGCTTCCACTCCCATTCGGTGCTTAGTCCCGCATTGTCCGGTATGTGGCGGTACAGGTTTTCCTGGTGTATTCTATATTCTGGGAGTTTCTTGGGATCTTCCCTTACGGTGGCTTTTACCCTTTCATACCACGGTAGTTTGGGTGGTTCGAGTGTGCTCGCCACTTCTGGTTGGCGGGAGAGGGCATCGGCCACCAAGTTTTGCTCTCCCTTGCGGTAACGGATGTCGAAGTCGTATTGCTGCAGTTCAAGGCCCCAGCGGGCTAGTCTTCCTGATGGGTTATCCATCTGCTGCAGCCATTTGAGTGCCTGGTGATCGGTGATGACCGTGAATTTGTACCCCTCCAGGTATGGTCTCATTTTTCGTATGCCCCATACTACGGCAAGACACTCCTGTTCGGTGACCGAGTAGTTTCTTTCGGCCTTATTTAGTGTCCTGCTTGCATACGCGATCACCCGTTCCTCTTTGTTTATCTCTTGGGTGAGGACTACTCCTAGGCCGTTCTGGCTTGCGTCGGTTTGTAGGCAGAACGGTTGATTGAAGTCCGGACAGGCTAGGACCGGTGCGGTGGCTAGTTGCGTTCTCAAGGTTTCGAACGCCTGGTTCTCGGTTTCTCCCCAGTGCCATTTCTGACGCTTCTGCAGTAAACGGTGTAGCGGTTCGGCCGTGTCTGCGAAGCGTGGCACGAATCAGGAGAACCAGGAGACCATCCCAAGGAATCTCCGTAGCCCCTTGATGTTTGTCGGGGCTGGTACGCTTCGGATAGCTTCCACCTTGTCCGGATCGGTTCTGACCCCTTCTCGTGTGACCAGGTGTCCGAGGTAGCGGAGCTCGGTGCGGCAAAACCGGCATTTCTCTGCGTTTACTCGCAGGTTTGCTTGCTGTAGGCGTTGCAGTACCTCTCGTAGGTTTGCCAGGTGTTCCTCGAATGTAGCCCCGAGTACTATTATGTCATCGAGGTATGCGAACGCTCGAGGCTCGAGTTGCGGGCCGATTATTGTGTCCAGTAGCCGTTGAAATGTTGCTGGCGCTGAGTGTAGCCCGAATGGCATTACTTTAAATTGGAACAGCCCGCGCCCGGGAACGGTGAATGCGGTGACCGGTCTGCTCTTTTTTGCCAGTGGTACCTGCCAGTATCCGTTTGCTAAATCGATAGTTGACAGGTATTTTGCCCCCCTGAGTTTTTCCAGTGTCGCCTGGACTTGCGGTAGAGGGTATGCATCTTTCTCTGTTACGTTGTTTACCCGTCGGAAGTCGATGCAGAAGCGGGGTTTTCCGTTAGCTTTACGGACGATGACGATGGGTGAGCTCCAGGGGCTGGCCGATGGCTCGATAATCCCCTCTTGGAGCATTCGGTCTACTTCCTCGTTGATGATTGCCTGGGTCGCTGGGTTTCGTGGTGTGTATCGTTGTTTTACCGGTTCGGCGTTGCCTGTGCGTATGTGGTGTTCGATGAGGTGTGTTGTGCCCGTTATTCTCTCGAACCGTGGTAGCTCCTCGTCTAGGAGTTCTAGGAGTCGGTCCTCCTCCTCCTCTGTGCATTCTGTGAGGCCCTGCTTGTCCTCCAGCGTATCATTTTCCTCCCACGGTTCGAAGGTCCAGCGGTGTGGTCCGAGGGTGATTGTAACTCCTAGCGTGTGGAGTGCATCTACCCCCAGAATGACTGCCTGTGAGAGTGTCGGCAGGATCGCGCAGGCTAGTTGGATTTTTCTCTCGCAGATTATTGCCGGTATCTCCATTTCTCCTTGTAGCCTCGCGGATGAACCGTCGGCGACCCGGACTGACGGGTTCCCTCGTTTGACGTGGGCTCCTTTTTTTTGGCACCAGTCGGCTACATCCTGCCGAATGTAGGTGCGTGTGGCCCCTGTGTCTACTAGCGCCGGGAACCGCCGTCCGTAGGTTTCCAGCCTGATGAAGAGCCGGTTATCGGGGTGTGTCCCCTCGGAGGCGTTGGCCGATTGCTCGATCGGTCGGTGCCTCTTCCGCCGATCCAGTTGGCGTTTCCCGCCACGGGATTGCATGTGCATTGGGCGGTGGTTCGTCCTTCGGTTCCGCAATATGAGCAGAAGAGCCGGGGCGCACGTTGGCATTCTTGCCGGTGGTGGCCTCGTTGCCCGCATCTCCAACAGCAGGTTTCCCTGTTGTAGGCGGTTAGGCTATTTATGCGTGGGCCCTGGTATATCTGGTTTTGGTTTTCTACCGGTGCCTTTCGGCGTTTCTCTCGTTCCAGGAGCTCTTCGTACTCGTCCGTATGGCTTAGGAGTTCTGCCATGTCCCGGACCTCGGTTTGTCTGAAGTACCGTTGGTACTCTACCCGGAGATTGACGTAGAGTCTCTCTAGTTTCTCTTCCGTCGAGAAGCCTCCATGGCGTCTCATCATCGTTTGCATTTCCGTTATGTAGTCTCTCGCCCGTTCTCCTGGTTTCTGTAGGCGATCGCGTATAGCCTCTTCGAGGTCTCTTCGACGGTTTCGCGGGAGGTATTGTGCCTCGAAGGCTTTCTGGAAGTCGTTCCATGTGCTCCAATTTTCCTGTTCGTTGTGGAGCCATTGTAGAGCAGGTCCCCGGAATATTTCCGAGAGGCACCCCAGGATTTGTTCCGGTGCGACCTTGTAGCTCCTTTCTAGGTCTCTCAGTCGGTCCAGGAAATCTTCTGCGTTTTTCCCGTCGAAGTGAGTGCCCCACCGGCGGATCTGCTCCATCGCGCTCGGTAGTTCCTCTTTGCTCGGTGGATCCTCCTTCATTTTTATTTTTCCGGCTATACGCTTTCTTAATTCATCCAACGTGCCTGTTGTTGCTAATCCTCGTTGGCTGGCTTCGTAAATCGCTTCGTTTTTTCTCAGCGCATATATCCACCCGGTCGGTTGGCTCATCTGCCTTTTCCTCTACTTAGTTCTTCCTCGAGGTTCCTCCTTATCTCGACTGTTCGGGCGCCATTTGTGACGGGTATCCGTCGGGGTGGAGGGAGTGCCGACTCAGCCGGCTGCCAGGGGTCGGTAGCGCCTCGAGGAGGAATAACTGGTAGAGTCGTTTTCCGGTGAAATATTCGTTTATTGTCCGTATTCTTTCTATTTACACAGGTGGCGCGATTGCGGCGGTATCGCGGTGTTATCGCGCCGGATCGGTAGCGCGGCGGATCGGTAGCGCGGCGGCGCGGTATCGCGGCGGCGCGGTATCGCCTCGGCGTCGGGGGAATCGGTCAGGGGTTTGTAGGACGGTCCCGCGGGCTTGCGCCCCTCGGGGGAGGGATTCCGGCCCGTTTGCACGGTGCCGGCTCGGACGAGTTTCCCGTAGGCTTGCGCCCCTCGGGGGAGGGATTCCGGCCCGTTTGCACGGTGCCGGCTCGGATGAAGTTCCCGTAGGCTTGCGCCCCTCGGGGGAGGGATTCCGGCCCGTTTGCACGGTGCCGGCTCGGATGAATTTCCCGTAGGCTTGCGCCCCTCGGGGGAGGGATTCCTGCCCGTTTGCACGGTGCAGGCTCGGATACGGGAACGAGGGTGTTCGGCGGAAACGGTGGTTTCGGTGGGAACGGGGTACGGTCGGGTTGGAGGTACAGCGGAGGGCTTACTCGGCGGTCGCTTTCGGTCTCGCATGCCTGGCCTCAACTGCCCCGATTGCTGCTTCTCGCGGCCTATTTATCCTTCCCACCGCCCATTTCCACTCGCGAGCAGCCGGCTCGTCGCGGCGGCCACCTCGCGGCCGCGACGGGAGGCTGTGCTCGGCCGCGGTCTCGGCGCGCTCGCTGGGAGTGGGGCGGTGGGCGGCGCGGTGTTAGGCGGGGAAGTCGCGGGCCTTCTATATACCCGTTACAAATCTTTGCTAGCTATAAGCTGTTAAAATTTTTGTACAATTTGATTGTGTGGAGTTATACGTGTAGATAAAAGTATTTACTTTGATTGTAATTTCACTTACTTTAAAAATTAGCTTATCTTATTTAAATTGAAATGTAGGGAATTTAATATTATATTTTTCTAGAATTATCTAGACATCATGATTGCCCATGCTCAGACATCATGTCTGGATCTGTTTTACGATCGAGTGAGACACTGTCATTTTTTAGTTATTTATTGGCATGCTTGGCCCTAAGAATTCGTTACGGGCTTAGGTACGGGTCTAGAAGCGGGAAGACAGACCAGCCGTACTCCACTCAATGACAATTCACACATTGCAGGCAGACACTCAGGAGAAAGGCGATACAAGTTTCGGGGAAAGATCCTTGAACAAGAGATCTTTGTGCAGTATCCTGCGAGACTTACGTGAGAAAATGAATTCACGGAGTCAGTAGGCGTTGCACAATTTACGTAAGGTTAATGATAGTTCAGCAAGTTAAATAACACGATATTAAGCAAGCCATATAGAAGTTAATAATAACATCACTCTCCAAAAAATTATTATAATTTACCATATTTATATACCTTCTATGTGTTAATGATATTATCGATTTATACGTAAGTTCATTCGAAACAAATTCGTCAAAATGCCGTAAATATTGTCTTTTAAGTTTTTCTTTACTTGCCGAATATACCTAATGTAGTTATTAAAAAAATCAAATATATTAAAAATCACGTTATAAGTTACAAATGAAATACTATTATTACCATTATCTATTTTAAAAAGAACGCAGAGTTAAATCTTGGGTATTGCGATAATTCGCTCGCCCGAACTTGCCCGATTCTTTTCGAACGCGCTCGATGAAGTCGGGTCATGGGCCGTCCGAAAGGCTCGGACCGCTCGACGTGTCCCGATTCGAGTGCCCGATTCACGAGCCGGCCCGCACATCCCTACTGTGTCACATCTGGAGTTTTATGGCATGCTAACAATCGACATTGAGTTGCAAATCAGATCGTACAAGCAAACACATTCGCAACTTCCAGAGGCCTGATTCCAAGGCTAAAAGGAGAGGCCACGACCTTCGGGTCACCGATTCTGTTGAAATTTTGCACACTTGTAGATCTAGTTCTCCTGTTCACGAATATATACCATTATAGGGGCAGATACTCAATAGTTTTCGAGATATTGACGATTAAAGTTTCATTATTTCTTATATAATGCCGTATTTTTCTTAGATTACAAGAATCGGTGTGGCACGACGGTAAGGTACCAAGTTTTCAGCCGAACGACCAGGGTTCAAATCTTGCCGACTAATGCATTTTTTTTTATTATGTTTTATCATTGTCTATTTATATTATTAATTTCAATCGATTAAATTTCACGCATAAAATTGTATTTTGAATTATAAGTAACATGTATTTATTTACTAACAACAGAATTATTTACTATTATTATATATTATTATTTATATATCAAATATATATATTAAATTTTAAGAAGTCTTTATGAATATCATGTGTTCATTTTCCGGTTTCCGAACAAGTTACTGTTACGTTTGTGTGATGTGACATAAGTTCATCTACCTTTACTTGAACTAGTGCGGTCTTTCCTCCCTTTTATGTTATCGTAATTTCGAACGTTGATTGATACTGACGTCCTGTCTGATCCATGTTGATTATATAATTTAAATGGAATTGCTAGGTGATATATTTTACTACTTTCCGATCATTTTCGGCGGCCTGCTATGTTTTATCAAAATGAAATCGGTACTTATCATTATATTGAAATTTAATCGATTTAAATTGATAATATAAATATACAATGATAAAACATAATAAAACTTTTAAAAAATGCGTTAGTCGTCAGGATTTGAACACTGGAACATATTTACTATATCTGTATTTCTATCGATATCTGCATTCCTATGTAATAAATGATTTTTTGCTTTTCCATCAATGATATTATTTCTTAACTTATTCAGTGATATTACTTATTAGAAGATCAATGATATTACTTCTTAACTTACACCGGATTATATCCCGCTTTGTATTAAACAATTTTTGGATATTATTCCGAAAGGCACCGATGGCCAGTCGGGATGAAACTTGGTGGGTATGTAAAACTCAACATTCTGAACAACTTTTTCCTATACATGTAACCGCGGCTCGGCCATAGTTTCGGAGATATTCCTATACGTGCACGTCCGAGGCGTGCGTATCACATTTCTAGCGGAAAAAACATAAACAGATCATTGTGTCGATTCTGTCCCCTCAACGGCCTAACCCCAACAAACTTGAATTATACGACCGGCTGTACTTCCGAAAAGCACCGGGGAAACACAATACGCACGCCTCGGACATACACGTATAGGCAAAATTCAATGTAGTAGTAGCTGCAGTTTTCCGCGAATATCTCCGAAACTATGGCTGAGCCGCGGTTACATGTTGTCGTGATCCCGGAAGGAGAAAGCCTTTCGTACTTGGTTGATTTCTTTATTTTATACAAGTTGTGTTACGATGTGTTCGGTTCGAAGTGCGAATGGATTCTGAGCTGGTGATGCAAGGAAAAATGGGGAGAACGATGACTTTAGGGTAGGAGAATTATGGGGGAGGAAAAGTGAAAGTCGGAAACAAGTCAAGGGATGGTCGCTGGAGAGGATGTCTGGTTTTCGTCTATTTCAGGGATGGCTAAAGTCTTGTTGCGATTTGGTTCTAAGAAGAGAAAGTAGAGAAGGAAAGGGTGGGGAAGAGTGAGAGGACGGAGAGGACGGTTGACTTTTCTATGGGCCCTTATGGTCGTAGGAGTGTGAGAGTATCTGACAATGTATAGGAAAAAGTTATTCAGAACGTTGAGTTTTACATACTCACCGAGTTTCATCTCGATCGGCCACAGGTGCCTTTTGGAAGGACAGCCCACCTGTTATCTAAACATTCTTTTAAAGTCCTTTTTTACAGTCGCAGAAGAAGAAACGCTCTGTATTTTGGAATTCAAGTAATTGTAGACACTTGTATGATTCTGTTGTATATACTACTTTGACAAAATTAGAAAATAAAAATTATGTGGCGTGTGTAATACCGTACAAAGCAGTTTCAGATGAATGATAATGTGTTCAGGAACTGTTACAGAAATATGTAAGATCACCCTGTCCATGAAGTATCGAATGCGGTTTATGACACGAGCGACTGGAATCCACCTCTTTTGAGGAGTTTCGTGCACACTGCATGTTTAGCCTTCCTTTAATTAGTTTTGGAGGCAAGTCTCTGGAAGTTGTGGATGCATTCGCTTGTATGGTCTGGCTTGCGACTCAATAGGGATTGTTAGCGTACCATAAAACTCCAGATGTGTCACAGAAGACAGGTAGGTGTGCTGGGCGCTACGTCACCAACGCACTAAGGGACTGAAATGAAGGAAACACTTTTGTTTTTTCAATGATCGTCGCAAAAAATTGTTCTTCCTTGAATATGGATGGTACTGTAGCGGCCAGCGGGGCGCCGGAAGAGAAATCTTCAGCGCACCAGCACCAAGAAAGATTTATGGTTTGCACACCATAAGACGCTATTTGTGAGAAAACGTCTTTAACGTTTTTGGCCACTTAGCGGACAGATGTGTCCTTGTAGTTCCTAGCGACGAACTCAATAGCGCAAGTGGACGCCATAAATTTTGGGTAGTCTAAGGGTCTCCAGCCTAGAGTGTTGTAACCGTATCGATTACATATCGATATGTATCGATCGGGCGGCGTGTCGCATGAGCAACGCGGACCCCCACCACGACGTCCCTGGTCGTCCTGTCATCCTTCTCTTAAGGAAGGATCGCAGGATCCCCCACTAATTAGCGTGCGCGCGCATCGATCCCCACGCGATACGGATCGAATGAGGTCGATGCGCGACAGAATTAGGTCACTCTACGTCTGGGCGCGAGCTTGTTCGGGTTCGGGAATTTCGGGCTGTCCGGTACACAGCGAGCGAGTCAAACCGACTCAGGGGCGATACAGTCAAACCGACTGCGTTCCTTCGTCTCGTGATATCCTCAAACTGAGGAAGTGTCGTATAAACCGCACGACACGGGTCCATAAAGTCCTACGAGCGGCAATCAACGGCCGTAGAGATTAATCAAATAATAACTACAACGAGACGAGTGAAACTGCATCGGTCTCGAGTCGTATTCTCCACAAAGGGAAGTTAATTTTCTTGCTCGTTTCGGGATATCTCCGTGCGGAGCTTCGCGATACGGTAATCAGAGTAAGTACGGTTAACGTCTTTCCACCGATACCGGACAGTCTCCGAACCCACTGACTAGTGACGACGGAGGCGATCCTCAGGGTCGGCTGTCTGACCGACGCCTTGTACGTGTCGTCATTCGGGCACTTTTCCTGCGTGAGCAGCGAGTGCTCGTATGCTACGACGACTCACGTTCGTTCGGGAAATTCGCGATACGGTAATCAGAGTAAGTACGGTTAACGTCTTTCCACCGATACCGGATAGTCTCCGAACCCACTGACTAGTGACGACGGAGGCGATCCTCAGGGTCGGCTGTCTGACCGACGCCTCGTACGTGTCGTCATTCGGGCACTTTTCCTGCGTGAGCAGCGAGTGCTCGTATGCTACGACGACTCACGTTCGTCCGGGAAATTCGCGATACGGTAATACGATTAAAGTATAAGAAAGGGACCCAGACGTGGAGCCAGGATAGGGCTCGGGCAACTGCCTATGCGAAGGCACGATTCTACGAAGTCGCGATCGATTAGGCGCGAATTGCGAACAGCATTGATCTCGCAACCGTCGTATTGCGGTTACTGTACATATAAAGAAAAACAGAATATATCTTATTTCTACCTCCAACATCGTCTCAGAATGATTCAAAGTTAGTTTGAACCTCTCCGACTTCCAGTGCCTGGAGGCACGAACCTTATCTTACTAGGGTTGTAACCGTCCCTATTTCTCTATCGGAAGCTCAACATTGATACGATTTCTCTCACGTGCCTTCTTCGTGTGGAGGCGACAGCATGCGCGTGGAAAGACACGGCAGGAACACGAAGAAGAAGAATAAAATGGTTACATATTTGGCGCCCAACGTGGGGCGGAGAGGTTCTAACATATTGAGGGTTAGGAGTCGATAAGCATGGCAAACGAGAACCGGGTAAAGACACGAAAGAACCAGGGTCAACCGGTCACGGGCAAAATCACGGTTTCCTCAGGGGTGACCCCACCCCGCCCACTGAATACTCCACCACGGGATTCAGAGGACGGGATGAATATAGACCAATTGAATGACGTTATTCGCGACCTACGCCTAAAGATTTCGCGGCAGGACGAAAGGATTCTCCAGCTCGAGGTTAAACTGGCGGCAGGGATGGGTATACATGGGGACCGAGGGGATATGGGCTTAGTAGTGGTGACTCGGATCCACTACTAGGTATACCACAGTGGTGGTGGTCATATCCCTAAAAACCTCTACGCTCCACCTCCTCGTGGTGGTCCCTGGGAACACACACAGTTGTGTGTTGCTAACGGAGCGAGGGGTATTCCGCGGGAAGTAGTCCTAATGATGTGTGAGGCGATGCCGGCGGGATCTTCGGATCCTGGCAGGGCCTCCCTTGCCGGTAAGGTTCACACGGAGGGATGAAAAACCGCGGAATGGGTCCTGCGATAACGACCGGGGAGGTCGCCGCAGGGCTCTTGCCGTAAACCGGTGGTCATGTTTTACCGGAACGGTGGTCTTGCCTTAACCGGCCGGGCCGCGAGGATGATAACCTCTATAAAAAATCCCCAACCCTAAGCTTCGGTGCGCGGCGAGAGGGTACGCCCTGGCAACAGGGCGTGGCTGGTGGGGTACACCAGTCGCGAGCGCACCAACAACCACTGGATACCTGGCGCCTCCAGTGCGTATCTAGCCTTACCCGGGTAGTGGGGGCTCTGCCCGGGTGGACCTCTTTTCCCGCCATATTCGTGGGATTCATTATGGAATACTCTAAAAATATAAAGGACGAGGTTAAGGAGGGGTTACCACACCCGAAAGTGGTAGTGGAGGGAGTGGGGGCGGTCTTAGACCTCTCCCAGGAGGAGAGGCACCGGACCCCAGCTCTTGGGGACCGGCCCTTTCTCCGGCCGGAGAGGGGAACGAGGGGGCGTGGTCGGCGCGGCGAGTCGGTGGACAGATTGTCCATCGTCTCGACCCAGTCGGCCCCCCCCCCCATCCCCAGCGTTGCGGGCGTAAAACGCTCACTGCCGCCGACTCCGGGCAGGACGTCGCCGACTCCGTCGGTCGGCAAACGGGAGCGGCGGGAGGACGATGTCCGCCCGGATATAAGGGCCATGCTTCCCGGGGAACTGTCCGCATTTATTGCGGAACAGTCCGATATCACCCGGGAGCTTGCGGAGGCGAGCCGCAACCTTAAGGGTACCCACCTTAAGGGGATCCGCGACGCCTCCGCAGATATTAAGGCGGCAGTGAGGGAGTTGGAGCGTAGGGGTGTCCAGGCTGGACCCTCTGCCGACTCCCGCGGCCCTATATCCCAAGCGGACGCCGGGGACGCCGCGCTGCGGCTGGAGAATGCAGCGCTCCGGAGGGAGCTGTTGGAGACCCGCGACACGCTTCGAGCCATCAGGGGGGAACTGATGGTGATGAAGCGGTTGCGGGACGCTCCCCCCCTGCCGCAAGTCTCCACCCCGGAGGTCGGCGAGGTCACCGCGACCCCGGCGACGCAGCTGGACCTCATGGCCCAGATGCGGGCCCTCATGGAGGAGGGCCTCAGATCCCTCCGCGAGGAGATGCGGAGGGAGCTGCGCCGGGTGACCGGGCATGGTGCCCGTGGGGACCCCCGGCCGCCGCCGCCGGCCCCTCCGGCGACGCCGCGGCCCGCCCCTGCGCCTGCTCCGCCGACGCCTACGCCTGCCCCTGCCCCTGCCCCGGGGACAGGGGAGAAAAAGAAGAAGAAGAAGAAGAAGAAGGGGAAGAAGGCTGGGGAGGCTCCCCAGCCTTCGGTCGCCCGCCCGGCCCCGTCCCCTGCGCCTGCACCGGGCACCCCGGCTAAACCGGGATCCTGGGCGGAGGTGGTCGGGAGGCGGGCCATCTCCGCGGCCAAGGCCGCAGCTAAGGCTGCGGCCCAAGTAGCGGCAGCCGTATCGGCCGGCGCCGCTACGCCTAGGAAGGCCGCTGCCCCCGCCCCTAAGAGGGGTAAGGCGGCGGCGAAGATAAAGGCTCCCCCCCGGTCAGCGGCGGTGACGATCACCGTCCCGGAGGGGAGCAAGGCCTCCTACGAGGAGGCCATTAGGAGGGCCCGCCAGGGCGTCGATCTCGACGCCCTGGGCATTGGGGCCCTCAATTGGAAGCGGGCAGTAACCGGGGGCCTCATTATTGAGGTCCCCGGTGCCGACGGGGGGCCCAAAGCTGACGCCTTGGCCGCCAGGATGGCCGCCGTCCTGGGGGGGATAGATGTGAGGGTGTCCAGGCCCGTCAAGAAGGCGGAATTCCGCCTGACGGGCCTGGAGGTCTCGGTAACCCCCCGGGAGGTGACGGAAGCGGTGGCGAAAGCCGGGGGCTGTACCGCCGAGTCGGTCAGGGTGGGGGAACTCAAGGCCCCGCCCAACGGACTCGGCACAGTATGGGTGCAGTGCCCGGCTGTGGCGGCCGTGGCCATTCAGAAGGCCGGGAGGATTCGCGTGGGGTGGTCCACCGCCCTGGTGGTGGTGCTGGCACCACGGCCAATGCAGTGTTTCCGCTGCCTGGCCCTTGGCCACGTGCGGCAGCGGTGCACTGCAGAGGTCGACCGCAGCGGTCATTGCTACCGCTGCGGGGACGCCACGCACCGGGCGGTGGACTGTAAGAGTCCGCCCCACTGTGTGGTCTGCGCGGCCTTGGGAAGGCCAGCGGGCCACAAGGCGGGGAGCAATGCGTGCTCCCCGCCGCCAAAGGGCAAAAAGAAGGTAAAGGGGGCCGGCGGTGTGGCGCCCCCCCAAACCCCGGAAATACCGGGGGCAAAGTCGGCCACTCCCCCAACCCCTAGGGAGGGGGAGTCGATGGAGGTGGAGGCGGGCCCCAGCGGGACGGGGGGAAATGACCCCCCGCCACCCGCACCGGCGGCTAAGGAGGGGACCAGCGCGATGGCCAATTAATGGCCCATATTCCGCGCTGGTCCCCTCTCCCGGTACTCCAGGCCAACCTCAACCACTGCCGCCAGGCGCAGGACCTAATGGTCCAATGCCTGGAGCAGTGGGGGGTTGGCCTGGCCGTCGCCACGGAGCCGTACAGAGTCCCGGACCACCCACACTGGTCCGGGGACGATGACGGCTCCGTGGCGATATGGTGGCGTCGCCACTCGGCGACTGTGCCCCCCTGCTCCGTGGTCGAACGGGGCAGGGGGATGGTTATGGTAAAGTGGGGAAGGTTTCTGGTCGTGGGGTGCTACAGCTCACCCAGTTACGACTCCGCCGAATTAGGGATGTTCCTGGACCGGCTGGGGCTTATGATAGCCCCGTATATAGCCGGTCCAGTGTTGGTCCTGGGGGACCTCAACGCGAGGTCCTCCACCTGGGGTAACCCCGGGACCAACGCCCGAGGCGGAGTCCTGGAAGACTGGGCGGAGGGGATGGAGCTCCGGTTGTTAAACCGGGGCTCCGTGCCTACGTGCGTGAGGTGGAACGGCTGGTCGATTGTGGACGTGTCGTTCGCGACGGCCGCCGCCTCACGCCGTGTGTCCAATTGGCGGGTCTGGAGTGGAGAGACCTTGTCGGACCACAGCTACGTCCTGCTGGACGTGGCTGTGGTCTCGGACTCGCCATTGGACACGCCCCTCCGACGTGGCACCCCGCAAGCGCCAAGATGGGCGCTGAAACGACTGGACGGGGACCTCCTGAGGGCCGTGATTATCGGCTCCGCCTGGCCTTCGGCCAGGGAGCGCGGGGTAAATGAGGGGGCGACTTGGATCCGGGGCACGTTGCAGATGATCTGCGACGTAGCGATGCCCCGGGTCCGAGGTCAGCCCCCGAGAAAGTCTGTTTACTGGTGGTCGGGGGAGCTGGCCGAACTTCGCAGTTCGGCCGGCCGGGCCCGCCGCCAGTATACCCGCGCCCGTCGCCGCCATTTCCTGGGCGGCGACGCGGAGCCGAGGGTCGCCGAGTTGTACAGTGAGTACAGATCGGCGGCCGTGGCCCTCAAGCGTGCAATTGCCGCTGCTAAGGCCAAGGCCTGGGATGAGCTCCTGCTCACCCTCCGTGACGATCCGTGGGGACGCCCGTATAAGGCGGTGCTTGGGAAGCTCCGCCCCTGGGCGTCCCCGGTCACGGAGCGGTTAGACCCGGAACTTCTGGGGCGCGTAGTGGATACCCTCTTCCCCCTGAGTGAGGGGGGGGGTGGGAACGCGCCCCGGGTCCGGCCATTGAATGGTCGGACGAATTCCGGGTCACTGAGTGGGAGCTGTACCGGGCCGTCCGGGAACTCCGGGCCAGGGGCAAGAAGGCCCCTGGCCCCGATGGGGTTCCCGGTGGTGTAATGGCCTTAGCTATGGAGGTCCTCGCCCCGGCGTTCAGGAGCGTCATGGACGCGAGCCTGCGCCGGGGAGTCTTCCCCACGGTGTGGAAAGAGGCGTGCCTGGTTCTCCTCCAAAAGGAGGGGAAACCCGCAGAGTCTCCCTCTGCCTACCGGCCGGTGTGTCTGCTCGACGAGGCGGGCAAGCTGTTCGAGAGAATTATTGCTGCCCGCCTCGTTGAGCATCTGTCGCGGGGTGGTCCCGACCTGAGCGACAGCCAGTTTGGGTTCCGGAGGGGGCGCTCCACTGTAGACGCATTGGAGCGCCTGCGCCTCCTCCGGGAGCAGGCTGTCGCTCGGGGCAGGGTGTTGATAGCAGTGTCATTGGACATTTCCAATGCGTTCAACACCCTGCCCTGGTCGGAGATAATGGGGGCGCTGGACCATTTCCAGGTGCCCCCTTATCTCCGGGAGGTGGTCGGCGATTACCTCCGCGACAGAGAGGTGGTTTACACCGGCCGGTATAACACCGTTTACAAGAGGGAGACGCACCGCGGCGTTCCACAGGGGTCGGTCCTCGGACCGCTCCTGTGGAACTTGGCATACGACGCGGTGCTGCGGGTTGTCCTCCCCCCGGATACGGGTGTCATCTGCTATGCAGATGACACCCTGGTTTATGCCGAGGGGGAGGACTGGAGGAGAACCAGGCACCTGGGTGAGGCTGCCCTGGACTGCGTGGTCGGGCGAATCCGGAGAATGGGGTTGACCGTGGCCGCCACAAAAACCGAGGCGATTTGGTTGCATTCGCATCGGGTGTGGCGGCTACCCCGCGGTCAGGATCTCCGGATTCGCGTCGCTGAAACCTCCGTCGCGATCGGGCCTAGGATGAGGTACCTGGGCCTGATCATAGACGGCCGCTGGCGATTTGATGGACACTTTGAGCTCCTCGCCCCCCGACTAGAGAGGACGGCAGCCGCATTGGCGCGGCTGCTGCCGAATGTCGGGGGGCCGGATTTGAAAGTACGCCGCCTCTATGTGGAGGTGGTGCGGTCTATAGCCCTGTATGGGGCCCCCGTATGGCACCGCTCGCTCGAGGCCAGCACGCCCAGCCGCAAGCTCTTTGAAAGAGTGCGGCGGCGGCTGGCCTTGCGGGTCATACGGGGGTACCGCACCATCTCCACCGAGGCGGCGGGACTCCTCGCCGTAATTCCACCCTTCACTGTGGTGGCGGCGGAGCGGGCGAAGCTATACCACATCGCCCGCTCCTTCCGCCGCCCGCCGGGGGTGGAACTCACGCGCGAGGAGGAGGAGGAGCTCGAGGGCCAGAATCGCCAGGCCCGGACGGAAGCTTTTTCGGAATGGAGGGCGATGTTGGCGCCCTCCACACGTCCGATTGTCCGGGCCCTCCTGCCCATATTTCTTATATGGTGCGGGAGGCGGGGAAGGTTGACCTTCCGCCTCACGCAGGTGCTCTCCGGCCACGGCTGTTTTGGAGAGTACCTGCACAGAATGGGGCGGGAGCCGACGGCGCAGTGCCACCACTGCGGCGAAGATGTCGACACGGCGCGGCACACTCTGGAGGAGTGCCCTGCTTGGGCCGGGCCGCGCCGTGTCCTGCGAGCCGCAGTGGGCGGGTGGGACCTCTCGCTGCCGACCGTGGTCGACCACATGGTCGACAGCGAGGGGTCGTGGAGAGCGGTGGCCTCCTTCTGCAAGGACGTTATCAAGCAGAAGGAGGCCGCCGAGCGGGCCCGGGAACGGGACCCGGGCTCCGCGAGGAGGGTGTGGGCGCGGGGACGACCCCCGCGCCGGCGTGTGCCCCCCACGAGGGGGGCGGTGAGGGATGGGAGGGCGCGGTGGTCTCCCCCGCGTCAACCATTGCCCCCGGGAGTGGGGGGCGGAGGGGGTTTGGCGCGGGGAGTATCCCCGCGCCCTGTTTCGCCCCCACCTGTGGGGGCGCTGAATTTGGGGGCCCGGGGTGCGAGCTGACCCGGGCCCCCGGGGGGGAGCGTAGCTCCTCCCGTGATTGGCCGACACCCCCCGGGATAGTTTCCCGGTTAGTGGGGGGTGTCGGCCCCCCCCTCCCCCCGATAGGGGAGGGGGATCGTGGGGTTTTTTTTTGGGGAAAGGAAGGGTCGGGGCGTGCCGGATCGCGCCTCCGACGGCCCTTCCTTCCGGTGGCGGCGTCCTCTTGCTCTGGCCGGGGCTGGTTCCTCCGGGACACCGGCCCCGAGCGGGGCACGAGGACTCCGGGAGCTGTGGGTGGACCGAGCTGGGGCTCGGGAAGCCCAATCCGAAGGCTCCAGGGATGGGGACACCGGGCGGGTCCCTCCGCCCGGGGTCTTATAGCGTAGGCAGTGGGGGAGGCTAACCCCCTCCCCCGGGGTGGCATGTATTAGCTGGGAGGTGTCCTGTGGAGTACTCGCGTGATCCAGGCACCTCCCATGTAGCTTAGGTGGGCGTGAGGTTTTAGTGGGTAGTCTCCGGGGGCTCCGCCCCCGGAGAGAATCCCACATAACCCCGGCTTCCCCCAGGGAGTCGGGGTATGTATAAAACATTTCCTCACGATAAAAAAAAAAGGGATGGGTATACATGTCGAGCACGTTGAAGCCCGTGAGCACATCGCCGAGTGGCAGCGCGAAATCGAGGCGCGTTTGGATCGCGAAAGTCAAGCGAATAAGCGTCGCGAAATCGAGCTAGAAGCAAGGTTGGCCGAGATTAGGGAAGCGCAGATTAGTTCCGATGAGTTGTATGAAAGGCTTAGTGCGCACAAGCGCGAGATGCGGGATTGGAGGCGCGAAATAGACTCACGTTTCGATCGCGAATCGCAGCTGGCCGCGGAAACCGAGGATCGTATCCGGAAGGAGATGCACGACGGTTTCGACGAAGTACTCGCGATGGCGGAGGCACCGCGCCGCCCCGCAACTCACGAAAATGCAAGGGCAGAACAGTATCCACGTGAACAACGCAACGAGCTACCTGGCCCCAGGGGAATGAATAACGCACGTCACTCCATGCCACGAGATTCACTCGCCCATCGATGGCAGACCCACGAATCCACGGGGTTGGAGCCATCATACCTGGCTGCTTCGAGACCATTTGCCGTAAAGCCCAAGCTTCCAGTATTCGAAGGCAAAACTACGGAGAAACCTCCGAGATTTCTGCGTGAGATGCGACAGTTCATCGAAGCAGCACGCGTGCCGGAAGATGAGTTAAAATTTATCATCACACAGGCTCTTAAGGGGATCGCCAGCGAATGGTGGGACATAGTCACGGAGCAAGTGACCACGTGGAACCAGTTCTCCCGAGTATTCCTGGAACGATTCTGGAGCACGGCCATCCAAAGGAAAATACGGGATAATCTCGACTCAGGTGTGTACCGCCCTGAGCCCGGGTTAACACGTGTGGCGTACGCAATGCGGCTGATTGGGAGTGCACGCGACCTCGTGCCACGACCCGCCGACGAAGAAATTGTACTAGCGCTCGCCCGCCACTTCACCCAAGCAGTCGACGACTGCGTGTTAGGACAAAATATCACCACAATCGATTCGTTCTTAGCCTTATTAGAACGATTTGATAATGGTGGAACGGTCAACCGGCAGCGAAATCACGAGCGTCAGTCCGGTGATAAAGACTGGCCTCTGCGCCCGAATAATATGCAAGGGCAAAGAAGCCAGACGTATGGACCGAGCGGGCCACGCATACCATCGAGCGAGTTCACTCAGGCTCGAACTCCCCGAGAACCATCAAATCAGGCGGGTGACCTCACACGCAGATCCCAGGATGCTCCAAGGCTCTCCAGGGAGAATTACCAATCACAAGAACGACGTCCAGAGGGTGGAACCCAAAGTGACAGACGGTGGAGTGCCCGTCCAAGTCACATTCGGGCGACGCACTTAGAGGAGAACGAAGACGCCCAAGAAATCGTCGAAGCACGTGAGGAGGAAACCACCTCGGAAAACGAATAAGGGGGGACTCGGAAGGAAGCCTGAGTGACTTCCCAGCTCAGACAAGAGCCACCTCCAAGGAACGAAGTAGGGAAGAATTTTACATGACGATCGGCTCAATTTTCGAAGATCTTCGACCAGACCTCACTAACGAGGAGAGTCATGAGCCAGGGTCCGTCCACGGGGCCAACAATAGCCCCGAGGTTCACTTAAAGATCGAGGGCGTGCCCGTTAAGGCCCTTGTCGACACGGGGAGTACGGTAACGGCAATGTCGGAAAACTGGTACCGAAAACACCAAGGTCGGTTAGACAAGTGCCCCATGTTACCCGTCACCGGTGCGTTCGTGATAGGAGCCACGGGCAGCAAATCAGCCCGATTAAAAAAGCAAGTTTGGGTGACTATCACACACCCAAACATCAAGCTTGAAGCTCCGGTGGTAATAGTTCCCGGCCTAATTTGTGATTTTATCATTGGCGTCGATACGTTACGACGATCTAAGGCAATGATCGACTTTGCCCACGACACCCTGGTTATATCGACCCACAAGACAGGAGCATTCATCAAAATGAGCCGAGAGAACATCGATGAACAAGAACTCAATGACGAGTTTCCGATAAAAAGGGCAGAGGCGCGTCCAGAGGATCCGGAACCGAGACAAACGGTCCCAGCGTTACTCGAAACCGTCCAGGCAACTCCAGAGCAGAAGCGTGAACTGCAACGAGTGATCGCGGCTTTCCCAGGCGTCTGGAGGGACGAGATAGGTCGTCTCACGTGCTATGAACATCACTTGCACGTAAAGGCGAACACTCCATACTTCTGCAGAACCTACCCGACACCGCTAAAATACATCGAGGCGGCCGATGCGGAAATTAAGAGAATGCTGGAAAACAATATCATACAACCCAGCAAGAGTCCATACATAAATCCAGTAGTTCCTGTATTAAAAAAGAACGGAACACTTCGGCTCTGTTTAGATGCAAGGATGTTAAATCAGGCCCTGGTGGACGATCATGAGATGTCAGAGACCCCCGAGGCAATCTTTCAACGCTTCAAGAAAGTCGACTTTCTCACCAGCCTTGACCTGACCAGCAGTTTTTGGCAAATTCCACTGACCAAAACCTCGCGAAAATACACCGCGTTCATGTATCGAGGAAAGTGTTACGAATACGTCGAAACACCGTTCGGTCTGAAGACAAGCAGTGCGAGCCTGGTCAGAGCCTTACGACAAGTGCTGGAAGGGATGGACGACTTCGTTGTGAACTTCATAGACGACATCTTATGCTTTTCGAGAACGTTCGAAGAACATATCCAACATCTCACCACCTTGCTGAAACGATTGGACGAGCACAACCTGACCGTCAACCTTGAGAAGTGTCGCTTTATGAGACGAGAAATCAAATTTCTCGGCCACGTCTTATCGGCCGAGGGATTGAAACAGGACCCGGAAAAACTCATAGCAATCAGAGAATTCCCGGTACCCCGAAATCTGAAACAGCTACGAGGATTCCTCGGACTCATAAATTATTACAGCAAGTTCACGGACAGGCATGCCGAGGTAACGACACCATTGTTGACCCTATTAAAAAAAGGAAGGCGCTGGTCATGGGACGAGACACAACAAACAGCATTCGAAAATGCGAAGCAAGTGTTTTGCAAGGAGATCGCTCTGCAGTACGCGGACGCCAGTAGAGAATTTTACTTGGCTACCGACGCGAGCTTCGTCGCAGTCGGAGCCGTAATCGAACAACGAAACACGCACGGTGAATTGCGGCCAGTGGCTTTCGCGAGTCGAACGTTGAAGGGGCCGGAACTAACGTACTTTACTACGGAAAAGGAACTATTAGCAATCGTCTGGGCATTAGGGAAGTTTCGAACCTATTTATACGGGGCCAGAATTATACTATTAACCGACCATAAGGCAATCACTTTCCTAATGAGCAGTAGACTGTTAAACCAACGTCTCACGCGATGGATTTTGTCTATTCAAGACTACCGCGTCGAGATTCAATACCGTCCGGGAAAGGAAAACATTCCGGCAGACGTAATGAGCCGAGCATACAACGAGTCAGACAGAGACAGCATAGGCCGCGAAACCCAGGTACCCATCCTCGCCGCTGTGACGCGCAAGATGTCCACAAAATTAACAAACGCACTTAAAAGTTTGTCCCGCTGGCAACAGGGGGACGACAAAATTAATAAAATCGTCGAGAAATACCATCGACAAGACAAAGTTACCGTCGGGAGGTACCGAATCCGCGAGAACACCTTGTATCACAAGGACCGGACCGGTAAAATAAGGGCCGTGATTCCCGCTCAGCTGCGCGACGAACTAATAATCGAAGTGCATGAGTTGTACGCGCATCTCGGCAGCGAGAAAACAATATCACTCGTGGCGGAAAACTTTTATATTCCAAAGCTCCACCGGCACGTGCGTAAGTTAATAGCTACGTGCGACACGTGTCAACGGGTTAAGATTCAAACCCACGCCTTGCACTTCGATTTGCAAACAATTCTGCCAGAGGAGCCCCTGGAAGTTCTATCAATCGATTACTACGGTCCGTTGCCAATCTCAAGGGGGGGTGTAAGATATATTCTGGTAATCGAAGAACTATTTACGAAATTCGTCAAACTGTATCCGGTAAAAAGGGCGACGACGGCAATAACGCTCACGCGGATTTTTAAACGTTACATTCCCCAATACGGCAAGCCAAAAAAAATGCTGACGGACCACGGGACCCAATTCACCGCTAAAAATTGGATACAGAAACTACAGGAAGAAGGAATTCAACATGTACTGTCATCCGTGAGGCACCCCCAAAGTAATCCGGTGGAGAGGGTAAACCGCGAAATTGGGCGAATTTTTCGCACGCTAGCCGCGAGGGCACACACGTCATGGGCCGTATGGATAAACGTCGTTGAAACGTGCTGCAATGAGGTCGTACACGATAGCACGGGCTTCACGCCGACGGAGCTATTTTTAGGAAAGCTTCCCACACGGCCCTGGTCAAGATGGTTCGTTCAAGAGACGTGCAAGGAAGAACAAAGCAATGGAGCAATCGCCAAGAAGTTGCAACTCGCTTTCCGTAACGCATCACGAAAGGCGCATAAACGGTGCGAACGGGCAAATAAAGGGAAAACGCATGTACAATATGAAATTGGCGAACGCGTTCTACTGAGAACTAATCCCATTTCAAACGCCGTCGACCGAGAGGTCGCAAAGTTTTTCCACCTGTACGAAGGACCGTATGAAGTAGCAACAAAAAAGGGCCCGGCGACGTACGTTCTGCGACGGCCGGAATCCAACGACATAAGAGGCACATTCCACGCATCGAGCCTGCGGCAATATCAACAGTCAGACAAAGAAACACCTAGCAGGTAAACGAAGGTCGAGCGGTACGAGATGAGCGCGGGGCAAAGGGGTGGTGCCAACATGTAAACAAAATTCCATCGAGACAAGGCACATGATGGGTAAACAAGGCTCCAGATGCCATAACAAAAGTAACGTCGCAGGACGATTCCAGGACACCCCCAAAATGACATCCTATAGAGACGTGGACCACCGAAACAGGACGACAGTCAAGCATGGAAACCCAAACGCGAAAAGTAGAAAAGCGCGACGTGGCTACCCAGGCCTACGCCTCGTGGGCAATGGTGTCCAGGCCCACGCAGACGGGAATGGATATACGTTTCCACGAACCGGACGAGATAACCCTGCCTACGAGAACACCTAGGATCTGGAGTCTCGGTCGCGGCCTGCACTACCGCGGCGGCGTGGCCACACAAGCCACCCTAAGAAGAAAACACGCCCGAACGCAAACACCGAAAGGAGGCCCACCCACGGGAATAACCAGGGTCACACGCACCATGGATCTCCCAGTGACGACCCATACGACTCCACCGGTGGGGGACCTGGACATGTCCTGGGAAGTCATTCCCCAAGACGGCACCCAATGTCCGAACTCGGATGAACCCCAACCAGGGACTACACCCATGCCGACGGAGGGGGACCTGTCATGGGATCAGGTGGAGGACTATCGGGTGGAGGTGCCAGTCCTTAACCAACGAGACCCGTTGGGTCTCCTCTCCCTCACGGAAGACCTGATAAATGAGCTGCTGGAATCCCCGAAGGAACAACCAGGCAGCAAGTAGAACAGGAGACAAGAATAAGTGTAGTTTTTTTTTTTTCTTTGTTACAACTACAGTGCTCCTTGATTAGTTTATTTTACGAATACAATTAAAGTTTATTTTTTTTTGTTCTTTACAAACGATTATAATCAATTTCTATACAATTCAATTGTTGAGTTAACATTATTGTTTAGTTTAAATCATAATAATGTGCGCCGTTATAGCTTAGTTAATGAAACCGTTGTTTATATGCGCGGGTCTGGTTTGTTTTGCGTATACAATTAGGGTTTATTTTTTTTTCTTCTTTCCAAACGATTATTATATTCGATCATTGCTTTGTGAATTAAACCCGATCGCAGTGCATCTTGACTGCGTCCCTGCAACTGCAATCGCGAAATTGGTGGGGGGGCATATGTAACCGTATCGATTACATATCGATATGTATCGATCGGGCGGCGTGTCGCATGAGCAACGCGGACCCCCACCACGACGTCCCTGGTCGTCCTGTCATCCTTCTCTTAAGGAAGGATCGCCCACTAATTAGCGTGCGCGCGCATCGATCCCCACGCGATACGGATCGAATGAGGTCGATGCGCGACAGAATTAGGCCACTCTACGTCTGGGCGCGAGCTTGTTCGGGTTCGGGAATTTCGGGCTGTCCGGTACACAGCGAGCGAGTCAAACCGACTCAGGGGCGATACAGTCAAACCGACTGCGTTCCTTCGTCTCGTGATATCCTCAAACTGAGGAAGTGTCGTATAAACCGCACGACACGGGTCCATAAAGTCCTACGAGCGGCAATCAACGGCCGTAGCGATTAATCAAATAATAACTACAACGAGACGAGTGAAACTGCATCGGTCTCGAGTCGTATTCTCCACAAAGGGAAGTTAATTTTCTTGCTCGTTTCGGGATATCTCCGTGCGGAGCTTCGCGATACGGTAATCAGAGTAAGTACGGTTAACGTCTTTCCACCGATACCGGATAGTCTCCGAACCCACTGACTAGTGACGACGGAGGCGATCCTCAGGGTCGGCTGTCTGACCGACGCCTCGTACGTGTCGTCATTCGGGCACTTTTCCTGCGTGAGCAGCGAGTGCTCGTATGCTACGACGACTCACGTTCGTCCGGGAAATTCGCGATACGGTAATACGATTAAAGTATAAGAAAGGGACCCAGACGTGGAGCCAGGATAGGGCTCGGGCAACTGCCTATGCGAAGGCACGATTCTACGAAGTCGCGATCGATTAGGCACGAATTGCGAACAGCATTGATCTCGCAACCGTCGTATTGCGGTTACTGTACATATAAAGAAAAACAGAATATATCTTATTTCTACCTCCAACATCGTCTCAGAATGATTCAAAGTTAGTTTGAACCTCTCCGTCTTCCAGTGCTTGGAGGCACGAACCTTATCTTACTAGGGTTGTAACCGTCCCTATTTCTCTATCGGAAGCTCAACATTGATACGATTTCTCTCACGTGCCTTCTTCGTGTGGAGGCGACAGCGTGCGCGTGGAAAGACACGGCAGGAACACGAAGAAGAAGAATAAAATGGTTACAGTGTCCCAGCGACGCGTGCCTGGTTTCTATCACCCGGGAAAGCTGGGCCCGTTGACGTAAGCCAGCAGTCACGTACCCCACTTAGCACGGGGCCCGGACGACACCCCGCTGCATCACCAAAATTAGATTTTTAACAGCACGACACGCTCACCCTTCTCACGCACGAGAGGCGTGGAACGTGGGCATGTTATGCAAAATGCACGGATTGGTGGAAGTTCCTCGCAAGGACTTCCACCAATCAGCCGACAAGCATTTTCGATAATATAAGGCAGAGACTACCGACAAGGAGGGAGTCACGAAGTCTAGACACAGCCGCTTATCCGCCGAGTCACTTAGAGTCTAGTCCGGTCGTTGCTAAGTCGCAATAACAGTTCAGCCGCGAGTCGAATCACGTGGATGAATTAATATAATATAAAATAATATAATTGTAGGAGCAAAGATGGGCAAATTTTTATTGAAATAGACATTTCAAACAGCGAATAAAAGATAAAAAAATTATTTGTTACGCGTCAAATAAAAATAATTATGTTATCTCTATTCCACGCGTAATGAACTTTTTCGACGAATAAAGATTTTTTTTTAAAGACCGACCAACAGCCTACAATGTAAGCAGATGGAGAATCCAGCATTATTGGCAATTTATGCTTTTATGTTTTTAATCAGAACAATATTGTTAAGACGAATGAGTTGTAGAACTTATCCCGATCAAAATGAGTCCAAACACGACATCATTTGGACTGTCTTTAATGAGATTCTAATTTTTACCGTAACATTACGTATCAGTGAAACTTGTTCGATTATACTCGAATTTGACCTCATTTTCATCAGGAAAATCCCCTCCATTCGTTCGTCACAATTTTATGAGGATATATTGAAAAATCTAAAAGTTTAAACTTTCATTCGTGCGCGATTCTCCATCCGCTTACATTGTATGTCGTCTGTCGTCGCTGGGTCTTTGAAGCTCGGCGCTCGGCAAAAGTTATTCGAAGCTTTATTCGAAGCCTTCGAATAAAAGATACAGATAAAAGATGAAAAAATTATTCCAAGTTCGAATAAATCCGCTTCGAATAAAAAGAATTATTTTTTTCGTCGGATAAAATTATTTATTCGATACTCGTCGAATAAAGATACTTTTTTTATTCGAACCTTCGAATAACGAATAAAAATTTTTTTATCTTTTATTGGTTATTCGAAATTTTTATTTAGATAAATATTTTGCCCAACTCTGCCATAAGAAACCTATGGCACACCAAAATGACTGGTATTCAAACGGAGAGAATATCCGTCTCCGATATAATGTTGCACGGAGAAACAGACAGCGAAACTGGAGAACCGTCGCGTCGTCGTGTCGTGGAGGAGTGGGCCACACATTGTCGGCTATATCGGTGTGAGACCAGAAGACCACTACTAATCCAATTACAAAACTTCTTTATTTTTTGTTATTTTTTTATAAAACTTTTACCAACATATTCGTGGCATTTTTCTGATAAAAATGAAACCAAATATGATATAATTCCGATGATAATTACTTGTGTAATGAACGATTGAACTTTCGGACGCGAAGAAGGACAGTGTATGGGAAAGAAAGAGCCGCGGAGAGTCGAAGCGTTCGGAAAAGATGAAAGACTTGCGTGAGCTCAGGCCTTTAAATAAAAAAATTAACTTTTTCATTATTAATTATTTTTCTATCGGACTTTCACCAACATACTCGTGGCATTTTTCTACGGAAAACGGTACCAAATATGACAAAATTCCGATGATATTTACTTGTGTAATGAACGATTGAAGTTTCGGACGCGAAGGAGAGCGTATGAAAAGAAAGAGACGCGGTGAGTCCTCGCCTCGAGTTCGACTGCTCGCTTTTCGCCGCGTTGCACAGTGCGGACAAATTGCCGAATTTCGGGCAAAAGTCTAGATGTGGTTACTAATGTATGTGTATTGACAATTACTCACAGAAACACAATTATTGATTATACATAAAGTTTATTGCTTATAAAATATAAAAAATATAAAATGTAAAGAAACAATACTATAAGGTATAAGAAATAGCAAACAATACAATTATAATTAAAACTTAAAATGACAGACACTTTTCAAAACTTTTTTATTTAAATTCGCAATAAAAATTTAAAATGTGTGTCTTTTCCTCTATGTTAGTGACACACATACTGAAAATTTCATCGAAATCGGTTGACAGAGAAAAAAACAACGTACATTGCAAGATATAAGAATCTGTGTATCTGTGCGTTTGTACAAATAGCAATAATACTGCCACCAAATAGCATTGTTATAGTAAATGAACACTTGCTTTTTGGCACACAAACAATATATTTATATAATGTACTATGATATTATACAGTGTGAAATAAACACGTGCGTACAGCAGACTTTCATACACGGAACCATCCTCGAACTACCCGTCTTTCTCTCTCACTCTCAGATGAAGCTCATTCACGCACTCTAGCGGTCAACACGCGCACTCTTGCATTATACATGCCTACACTCTATCCAACACGCTTCCTTAGGCTTGTATTATGCGCTTCCTTAATTTTTCTAAATGTCTATTCTATAATGCCTAACATATTCCTGAATTTAACAAATTTAGTTCTACCTAGAGACTTTGTGAGTAAATCCGCTACATTTTCCTCTGAATCTATTTTTATGATATCGATGGTTTTATTTATATAATTTTCGTTTATAAAATGGAAGTGTACTTCTATGTGTTTGGACTTCTTTGTTAGATTTCCGTTTTTCGCAATTACTATCGCACTAGAATTGTCTTCATATATTTTGATGGGAGTCACTAAATCTATCTTAAATGTTTTTAAGATTCCCTTTATAGTTTTTACTTCTGTTACGGCCTCAGATAACGCTATGTATTCTGCGAAGGTTGATGATTTTGCGACAGAATTTTGTTTATGTGATCTCCAAAATATCACATTTCCATACATACGTATAATTAATCCGGATGTAGATTTTCGATCTACACTGTCTCCTGCCCAATCCGCATCAACATAACAATCTACAACCTCAGCATTACAATCTTGTTTATAAACTAATTTCAAATCCTTTGTTTTGTATAAATACTTCAACACTCTCAACACATACTTAAAATGTGTCTGATCAAAACAATTTTGAAATCTGGTTAAATAACTAACACTAAACGCTATATCCGGTCTCGTGCCGGAGCCAATATACAACAGAGCACCTATGAGATTACGATACATTATATTAGTATTTATTTCTTTCGCTGGCTCTAACTTTAGATTAGTTTCCATTGGCGTGTTGTATAACTTAGCATTTTCAACTCCGTACTTCTTTGCTAACGATTTTATATAATTCTCTTGACTTAGAGTCATTGTATTTTTATCTAAATAATTGTAATTGACATCTAGTCCTATGTAGTTCTTGACCTTGCCCAGATCCTTTATTCTAAATTTACTCGCTAATTTAGTTTTAATATTGCAAATCGTTTTTCTATCTTTGGCACAAATGAGTAAATCGTCGACATACAATAAGACATAAGATTGTGAATCATTATTCGCTTTGGTATAAATACAATAATCATATTCGTTTCTCTTGAAACCTAACCCTCTAATATAATCATCGAAGCATTCGTACCAGGCTCGTGGGCTTCCTTTTAGGCCATACAAAGCTTTATGTAACCTATATACCTTCTCGCTATTCTTCTGAAATCCTAACGGTTGCTTAACATATACTTCCGAGGTAATCTTACCATTTGAAAACGCAGCTTCAACATCCATTTGTTCTATTATCAAACGGTTGTAGCAGCAGTATGACAACAGTAGTTTTAGTGTCTGCATCCTAGTTACAGGCGAATAGATGTTCTCCAGTTCTCCCTCCTGTTGGAAACCTTTAACAACTAGTCTTGCCTTGTAAAGTCCTCCTGATTTCCTTGTGTATATCCATTTAACGTCCAATGCCTTTTTGTCAGGTGCATATACCAATTCCCATGTTCCATTCTTTTCTATATTTTCCATCTCCTTTTCCATTGCACTTTTCCAATATTCTGCTTCATTACAATTTATCGCTTCCTGAAACATACTAGGTACACTTAAATCAGTATAATTTGCATAAATGTATGGGTCCCCAAATCTCTCAGGGGGTTTGCGGCTTCTCTGTGACTTCCTTAATATTGTCTCTTCATTCTTGAGTTTAGGTTTCACTATTTCTAGTGTTTCGTCTTCCTGTTCCATTTCGCTTGCTCCATCTGAGTTTTCTGCTGGTTCTCCTTTACCTTCTATTTCTTCCTTTTCTTCTTCTCTTAGGCCTATACATGTTACGTCTTCTTCTACAACATCTACATGTCTGGCTACAACGATTTTATCATCTATTAGAACTCTATAACCAACTTCGGTGTATCCCAACAAAATTCCTAGCTTGGCTTTGTTATCCCACTTCGAGGTTCTTTTGGCCTCTGGGACTCGTACAAAAATCTTACTTCCATACAGCCGTAAGTTTTTAGCTGATGGTTTAGTCTTAAAGACTATTTCGTAAGGCGTTTTCTTTATCGTTGTATTAGCTAGTGTGCGATTTTTCAAATATGCCGCGGTTTTGATACATTCAGGCCAAAATTTTCTGCTCACCTTTGCTTCACTCAATAGGCATCTCGCCGTGTCCATAATCGAGCGATTAAATCTTTCAGCCGTTCCGTTTAGCTCGTGTACATACGGCGGACAAGGATTAATACATATTCCCTTTTCTCTAGCAAAATGAATAATCCGTGAATTCATGTATTCCTTGCCATTGTCACATCTTAGATACTTTATCCTTTTTCCGCTCAGGTTTTCCATCTGATTTACATACTCCACAAAGCAATCATCTACCTGATCCTTAGACTTGATGCAGTATACTTTTCCTAATTTACTGAAATCATCAATAAAAGACAGAAAATATTTTTCTCCACAGTTTCCAGTTGTAGTGTGAGGACCATTCAGATCAGTATGTATTATTTCCAAAATGTCCTTGGCTCTGCTCCTATTATTATGAAATGGTAAGTTACACATTTTATTCTCTATGCATACAGCGCATTTTAGATACTCTGATCCCAATTCCGTAGGCAGTCCACTCAATAACTCGTTTTTGCTCAGTACATTTAAATAATTGAAGTTTATATGTCCAAGAATTCTATGCCACTTCTCCTTCTGTGGGAGCATTTCCTTCTTACTATCACTCATTACGTTAGTGTAAGCTTTCCTACTATGATTGACTGTCTTACATCTCATTTTATACAGATTTCCCTCCTTAAAGGCTATTGCTATTAATTTATTTTTTTGATTATATATCCTGGAGGTATTCTCTTTTGATACAATTCTATTCCTCTCTGTAATCTTTGAATAACTTAACAAATTTACGTGCATATCTCTGACAAAAAATACATTTGGAATTTTTACCTGCGACATCTCATCTTTTACTTTGAACAGGGCTGTTATTCGTCCAACCTTGGTTGCCTGTAGCACTCGTCCATCTCCTATTTTAACATTTATTGGAGATTTTAGCGTGATAACCTCATCATACCATTTGTCTTCATTTATAATATGATCCGTGCATCCACTATCCAATAACCAGACCATTTCCTTTGCTTTAGTCGCCTCTTCTTCCCTGATCTCTGACGTATTTACTTGTACTATGAAACTCCTTCCTTCTTGTATCGACCCTTCATTTTGCGATCCATTCCTGTAATTGTTATACGCTCCACGCTGAAATCCTCTGGATCTGTATGAACGTCCACGGTTTTGCTGTGGTCGTCCTCTGCCATGCTCGTATTGTCCAGACTTCCAATGTGTCTGTTGATTTCCCATATACGTTTGACGACAATTTTTTTGTACGTGACCTACTCTACCACACCCGAAGCATTTTATGTTATATCTATTTCCTCCTGCACTTGATTGTATTGCAGAGAATGCATTTGTCTTATCTCCTTGTATACTCTCCTCTCCTTTATTTACCACTTCTTTGAATTTCATCTTCAATTTCCCTTTCAGGTATTCTACATTCCTTTCGTTTTCAGGTAGCACATCTATGAGATCACCAATATAATTATATGACTGTGGCAGTGCCTTAATCATATAGTTTAACTTTTCTTGTTCAGTTATATTTGCACCAGCTGACTTTAATTCGTTTATAGCTTTTTCGAACTCATCGAAGAAAGTGGTTATATCCTGGTAATCGTTTAGTTTTATATTTTCCACATTATTTCGGCATACAATTTCCAGAGCAGTAGATTCTTTTAAGTACATTTCGTCAAATTTTTGTACTATTTCGAAAGCAGTGTCTAGGTTGCTTATGTATTCTAATTGTTTGTTCGTTATCGCACTATATATGTAGTTTATTGCTTTGATGTCCATGTCGTTCCACGTGCTCGGTTCATCATTTGTAGTTCTTTTTCTTTCTACTACTGAATTGCATTTTTTATACTTCAGAAAGGTCATTATTCGTTTTTTCCAATTTTTATAGTCCGCTCCATCGAAAATGGGTATAATTATATCATCGCATTTCATGTGTGCCATCTCGAATTTTCTCGAATCTATCACCGTTATATAACCTTATATATGTTCTCGAGATTTCTAGAACTTTCCACTGTTCTAACCTAAAAACCGTCTCTTTAATCTTTGAGGTATTTCTTTCCTCTCGCGGAATTTTAGTACACAAATTATAACCCAGGCTCTGCTACCATGTTATAGTAAATGAACACTTGCTTTTTGGCACACAAACAATATATTTCTATAATGTACTATGATATTATACAGTGTGAAATAAACACGTGCGTACAGCAGACTTTCATACACGGAACCATCCTCGAACTACCCGTCTTTCTCTCTCACTCTCAGATGAAGCTCATTCACGCACTCTAGCGGTCAACACGCGCACTCTTGCATTATACATGCCTACACTCTATCCAACAAGCATTATATGGATAAGATCCGTCGAAAGTTAGTTTCATTACTTAACACTTTCATTTCGTTGCTACCTCTACTTGAATAATTGCAGTCAATGCAGTCCAGCATTAGAAGTGGTATTATCGGTTAAATAAGTGAAAAAATTAATTTTCCGTTTTTTACTACGGATCACAATAAGAACGATTGAATTTTGTCATTACTTGTATATTGTATTTTTTCTTTTTTTTTTAATTCTATAACTATTATAGAATATATTTTATTGAATAATCATTATTTTATAAATATCGCAATAATTTCCAAATTAATTAATTTCACCTATAAACTATCGATTATAAAATAATGATTACAATGGTGAACAATATGGAAAATAAGAAGGCAATAAGAGTGTAATGAAATTATACAATAAAAGATAATTATTTTTATTCTACGCATTATACGTTTATTTATTGCCTCTGTCACTGACGTTTTTTCCGCAATTCACGAGCAAATGTTCTATTTAGGTAGCGAGCGCGGCATCTTTAGCGATGTTGGTATTTGAGATCAGTGATAGTTCCACGTTCTTAGTTCCACAACCGACGAGAGTATCTCGACATTGGGGCCGTTACCGACCGCTCCCAGTACCCACCTGGGACCCACTTTGAGACTCGCAGTTTAACACAGAGGCTGGCAGTCTTTATATATGTCTCGTCGGTGACACGGTTCTGTTCCAGGAAAGACGACACGGTTCTGTGTCATGCTAAAAGACGACACAGTTCTGTTCCAGGAAAGACGACACGGTTCTGTGCCATGCTAAAGCGGCGATGTCACGAAAGTGGGAACGCCGAAACCCCGGGCGTGAGCACTCTCCTATCCTCTCTATTTATAAATATCTCGCCGGTGGTTGGGGCCGTTACCGACCGATCCCAGTACCCACCTGGGACCCACTTTGAGACTCGCAGTTTAACACGGGGGCTGGCAGTCTTTATATATATCTCGTCGGTGGTATTGGCGTTTACCAACTAAATCTAATATTATTTCTTATTAACGTTTTCATAATGATAATAATATCATCGAGTTGTACTGCCTTTTTGTTGCGCCTTCGGCTGCGCGGCCGTGTTTGCATGCTGTCCTTTTCTATCTACGTTCGCCACAGTCGAAGCGGCTACAAATATATATAATATATACATGTATATATGTGACAGTTTCTTATGGCTGAATATGTGCGTGTAACACGTATACGTATGCTGCACAAAGGTCCCTTGTTCAAGGATCATTCCCCGAAACTGGTGTCGCCTTTCCGCTAAGTGTGGGCCTACGATGCGTGAATTGTCATTGAGTGGAGTACGACTGGTCTGTTTCTCATTTCGAAACAAGACACTAAACTTTTAGCCGTACCCAAGTCCGTAATGAATTCTTCGGGCCAAGCATGCGAATAAATAACTCAAAAATGACAGTGTCCCACTCGATTGTAGCGCAGATCCAGTCACGATGTCTAGACAATTCTAGACACACAGACGTGTAAAAAAACTGTCACCCCTTTTTCAGTAAATTATCAGACTAAAACCAACAAACCGATGAAAGTGAGTTTTTAGGAGCTTATAGTGAAAACATAAAAGTATCTACTAAAAATGGTTTCATTCGACAAAAATGTTTTTTTCACCATTTATTTTGCAATTGTTTTAAACAAATGCAATCTTTTCATAGAAGGAAAAGTTTAAAAAATTTGAAATTTTTGAACATTTTAAAATCGACGAAATTAAAATTATCTGAAGCGAACGCTGCATCGTGATACACGGCCTTGGACGACCGCAGAGTTGGGCATTATTTAGATAAAAAATTATTTAAATAACGATTTGAATGAAAGATACTTTATCTTTCTTCGTTATTCGAAGAAAACGAGAATTTATCCGACGAATGAAGATAATTTTTTTATTCGAACCTTCGAATAACGAATAAAAATTTTTTTATCTTTTATTCGTTATTCGAAATTTTTATGTAAATAAATATTTTGCCCAACTCTGGACGGCCGCACACTGTGCTGGAGAAATTTCGTGACATTTTACAATAATTCTTGAACCATAAAAGATATCGGGATGAAATTCGCACTAAAATTCATTAAAACATTATGCCTATCCACTGATAATTATTATAGATATATAGATATATATCCATATACAAAAATCAATAATGAATGTTAGCCGACGTGACGGGCGCGTCGTTCATTTGTTTCTGCGTCAGATGCCTATAGAGATGTCCTAGGCGTTTTTGAACAGAAGCATCTCGGCGCAACGCGTTTGTTTTTTTATAACGATTCACTCTCAGTTCGAATCCGGCAGCACACGGGAGAACACGGATAAAATAAAGTATTTGCATTTTATTCACGAGTATACCTGCTTCCTAAAACCAACAGGTTATGGGCCCAGGCACATAGTTAAGGTGTACGTGTTAGTGTAGAGTGACGTTAAAATACAGTATAACATTTTTTTCGGTAAAAAAAAATTGACATTAAAAAAAAATAATATAAAAGGAAAAAGTGAAAGTGCAAGTATTAACTGTAAGTGTTAAAACTCAGTGCGAAAATGAGTGAAGAGGCGAAAAAGGCAAAACGTAACATTAAGCCGTTTAACGGTGAAAAATATAGTATCTGGAAATATCGAATTCGTTCATTAATAGCAGAAGAAGACGCATTAAAAGTCTTAGACGAGGTAGCTCCCACTGATCCAAATGCATTAAGTAATTGGAAAAGATGCGAAAGGATTGCCAAAGGAATTATCATTGAATACTTGTCTGATTCAATGCTCAGTTTTTCAACAGAAGCTGATGATACGGCAAAACAAGTCATACATAAACTGGATTCGATTTATAACCGAAAAAGACTGGCGACTCAATTGGCGATTGAGAAGAAACTTCTAACATTCAAATTTAAGGAAACTACACCGCTGTCAAAACACCTGATCTGTTTTGACGAAATGGTAGTTGAATTAGAAGCAGCAGGGGCAACATTAAGTGAAATGAGCAAAATCGCAAGACTTTTACTTACATTACCGAATTCATACGATGCACTTGTAACCGCGATTCAGACTCATGCGGACGAAGACCTGACACTCGGGTTTGTGAAAATAAAATTACTTGATTATGAAGTGAAATTGCAAAATGAACAAAGTGAAACGAGTGCAAAAGTTCTGCAAACAGAGACAATTATAAATAGTGAGAAGAAGAATAAGAAAAGTAGAGGATTTAAATTAAATTTTAAAAAGAAGCAAAACTACGGCTTCAAAAATAAAAAAATTAATAAAAACAATAAAATGCAGTGCGATCATTGTGGGAGACGCAATCACGAAAAGAAGGATTGCTATTTCTTCAAAAGAAATCAAGCTGCAACGGAACATCATCAACGATCACTGCATACAGTTCAAATGCAGAATGAGGGTGAACGATTTGCATTTATGACTGCAGATCAAGCTGATGACGAACAGATTAATGATCCGAAAAAAATCAGTTTTATAATCGATTCGGGAGCAACGGATCATGTGGTCAAAGACATCGAGGTGTTTAAGACACTGTCTACATTGGACAAGCCAATAAAAATATCTGTTGCAAAGAAGGGAGAAGCTATCAGCGCAACAAAGATCGGGACCATCGATGTGACAACAAATCTTGGTGCAACGGGTGTCCTAGAGAATGTGCTGTATGCACCAGAAGCGACGACCAACCTTTTGTCGGTGCGCCGAATCCAGCAGAGAGGGATGACAATCATTTTTGGCGAATCTGGAGGCGTCATGGTAAAAAAGGGTGGTAAGACTATCCTAACCGGTAAGTCAATAAATAATTTAATATGCGTAAATTTCACGATAAATAAAAATATGTGTAACAAAGCATATGCAAATAACATCGTAACTTTAAACGCATATAAATTGTGGCACGAACGTCTAGGTCACATCGAACAATCTAAGTTCATCAAAATGAAGCAGCATAATTTATTTGAAGACAAAAATTTAATTGAGTCAATAAGTCCTACAAAAGATTTGTGTGAAGCTTGTGTATTAGGAAAACAAGCACGACTGCCTTTCTCAAAGGAAAGGGACAGGAGTCATATTACGAGACCTTTGTTCATCATACACTCTGATGTATGCGGTCCAATTAAGCCTCCGACTATTGACAATAAAAATTATTTTGTTACATTTATCGATGAGTTTACCCACTATACAACAGTTTATCTCATTACATATAAGTCTGACGTATTTAAAATGTTTCAAGACTTTGTCGCTAAAAGTGAAACCCACTTTAATTTAAAAATCGCAAATTTAAATTGTGATAATGGGAATGAGTATTTGTCAAATGAATTCAAAGCATTTTGTGTACAAAAGGGTATCTGTTTTCTCGTGCAGCGAGGTTGATTTGGATAGTGGAACTATCCTGTCAAGGATATACAGCGGTATACGGGATTTAAAGAGTTACCACTTGTTCGGTCACGAAAAAGAACCCTTTTTTATTTCACGATACCAGACGTTCACTACGGAGATGATAATCCCGCGATAGGCACGGTAGCGATAAGCGTCGAATCCGAAAGGTTTTGCGCGAGACGGTTACAAGAATGCGATAGGCGCGGAGATAATATACGTGTTGATCGTTCGCGGTCTGGATCAAGAAGACGAAGGACAACGGCAGGAACGTTTGTAATCGTAACGCGGCGCTATCGATCGAAGCGCGTGATCGATATGTAAACTCGCACCCGATTACCGGCAATTTTGAACGTTGGAGTCCTGAACATACCGCCCGCCTCGGATAGTTGTATCCGATTACAAAAGGAGGGAGGTACAACGAAAAGGTTTCGCTGAACCTCGTGGCGAAATGCGTACGCTCGAGAATTACACTTTACGTAGCGCGTCTTAGCCTATTTTGTACATTTTATGACCGCCCGCCGTGACGGAGCGGTTGTTTGTTTTGGGGCTGTGTCTCGTCCGCGTTTTTTGCATCGAGGGTATCAGTTTCGTTGATATCAACGGGGAGGAAACACAGTTTGACGATCGGCCGTTTGTACTCCGAGTTGGCAGTCTTAATTGTTACGACGCGAATAATGTTATCCTCTCCGGGATGACATTTGATTATCCGCGCAAGTTCCCACTTACACGGAGGTGCAAGGGCGTTTCGGAGAAGGACGATACGACCAACCTTTGCGAGGTGACTCGCGGTGCGCCATTTCGTGCGTTGTTGCAACGAGTGAATATAGTCATTCGACCACGCTTTCCAAACACTTTCGTACAGTTTCTTTAAGAGCTGCCAACGAGTCAAGCGCGAATCGTTTACATCGAGCAGAGTTACGGTAGGAATAGTAGTGATCGCCGTGCCGATAAGAAAGTGACCCGGGGTCAGCGCTGTATAATCGTCGATATTTTCCGACCTCGGAGCAATCGGACGGGAGTTCATGCAAGCTTCGATCTGACATAATACGGTAGTCATCTCTTCGAACGTCAGAGTGTGCGAACCGATGACTCGTTTAAAATGGTGTTTCATGCTTCGAATTCCGGCTTCCCACAGTCCGCCGAAATGCGGAGCGGAGGGAGGAATGAAGTGCCATGCTACCTGATCGCTCGCGAGTTTGTTAAGGAGATTCGGGTCGCGCGTGGCGGATCGAAAGGCCGTGGTCAGTTCTTTGTCGGCACCCTGGAACGTGGTTCCATTATCGCTATACATGGCGACCGGTAAACCGCGACGCGAGATGAACCGATCGTAGCACGCTAGGAACGCATCCGTTGTATAGGATCCTACTAATTCGAGGTGTACCGCACGCGTCGCCATACATATAAAAAGTGCGATATACGCCTTTGTCGATTTATGTCCGCGACCGGGAGTCGTTCGGACTGCGATGGGGCCCGCGTAGTCCACGCCACAGTGTAAGAATGCTCTTTCTGAGCGGGTAACGCGTATCGCCGGAAGCTCTCCCATCAATTCGAACGGAATTGTCGCACGCTGTCGCGCGCAGATCACGCACTTGTATAAAACTTGGCGAACAGTAGGACGTGCCCGTAGGAGCCAGAATTCTTGTCGCAACTTCGCTAGCGTTAGTTGAGGGCCTGCGTGTAGCAAACTACGGTGCAGATGGCTGATGAGCAGCGAAACGAGAGGATGCGAGGCAAGGATAATCGGATGTTTGGTTTCCTCGGGTAATGCCGAATTTCGAAGGCGCCCGCCAACGCGAATCAGTCCCTCCGAATCGAGATACGGGTTTAAAGAGAGCACTGGACTTTGTCGCGGGAGCGGATGCTTACCGTATAACCGCTGAAATTCAACCGGAAGTACCGTTTGTTGAATATGTTTCAGCCAATACGTGCGCGCTTGTCGAATTTCTATCGGAAGCAGCGCGCTTGGATTTGGACAATTTTCCGAGTGACCTTCCGTGGCCGAGATTGACGATTCGGACAGGTTACGGTATGACTGTAGTCTTTTGATAAAGCGCAAAATATACGCAGTCACGCGGAGAAGCTTGGGCCAACTCGAGAATCGTGTAGCTAGATCCCACGGTTCTGGTACAGTGACTGCGTGAAGAGCGACCGGTATCCGTTCCTCCGTCGTTGCCTTGAGCGGAGTGGTCTCGCAAGGCCACGAGGTAGATGGCGATTTGAGCCACCTCGGGCCGTGCCACCATAGGCTATGGTTCACAAACTGAGGGACGTGGATTCCGCGAGAGGCGCAGTCGGCAGGATTGTCTTCCGATATAACATGGTGCCACTGACATTTTGGCACTAGTTCCTGAATGTTCGCGACTCGATTCGCGACAAACGTTTTCCAACGAGACGCGGGTTGACTTATCCATGCGAGAGTAATCGTGGAATCGGTCCAGCCGTGCATCTCGCACGCAGAGTCCTCGAACGAAGTTCTTATGAACGACATTAGACGAGAAAGGAGTACAACTCCGCATAGCTCAAGGCGCGGAATGGTGAAGGATTTGAGCGGAGCCACTTTAGACTTTGCAGCGAGAAGAGAGACTAGAATCTCACCGTTGTTAGTTGTAACGCGAGAGTAAACAACTGCGGCATAGGCGTTTTGCGAGGCATCGGCGAAGCCATGCAGTTCTGTTTTTAAAACGTTTAACCCGTGTCCTGTCCACCGAGGGAGAACGATAGATCGGAGCAGGGGAAGTTGCGTGCAATACGTGGTCCACGGTTCGCGGAACTCGGTCGGGATGGTCTCATCCCAATCACACTTCTGCAACCAGAGGCGTTGCATCAGAATTTTTGCCACGATAACAACGGGAGCGGCCCATCCCAGCGGGTCGTAGAATCGAGCGATTGTCGAAAGAATTTCCCGTTTTGTTGCCGGAATGACGTTTTGAATTCCGATGTCGAAACGAAATGAGTCGTTCCCGGGATTCCAGTTGATACCAAGGACCTTTAAATTGTCATCTGGTAACAATGGTTTGCTGGTAGCAAGACCATGATCTGAGGGATCGATATCGGCAATTAATGCAGGGCAATTACTAGCCCATTTGCGCAATTTAAAGCAACCCTCTTGCAACAGGGCAGTTACGTGGTCACGTGTTTTACGTGCTAGCCGTGGATCGTCCGCGCCGAAGACGCAGTCGTCCACATAGATTTGGTCGCGAAGAACCAGCTGCGCGAGAGGATATTTCGACCCTTCGTCCTTAGCGAGTTGTTGGAGGACCCGTAAAGCAAGATAAGGAGCTGGACCGGTACCGTACGTAACGGTCAAGAGCCGATAATGCCGCAATGGTTCTGAGGGAGAAGATCGCCACAAAATCCGTTGATAGTCAACGTCCTTGTGGTCGACCAAGATCTGCCGGTACATTTTAGCAATGTCGGCGATAAAGACGTATCGATAGCGGCGCCATCGAAGAATTACAGCGGCTAAGTCCGTTTGTAATTTGGGACCGATCAATAAGTGGTCGTTGAGTGATGTCCCGTTTCCCGTTTTCGAGGATGCGTTGAAAACGACACGAAGCCGTGTTGTAGCGCTGTGTTCCCGAATAACCGCGTGATGCGGTATGTACACGGTTTGAAGTGACGGAACCGTTTGCGTGTCGGTGACTTCGGCCATATGACCGAGGGCCTCGTACTCACGTAGGAACTGAGCGTATTCTGCTGAATGCTCCGCGTTTCGTTGCAACCGATTTTCCTGTCTTAGGAACATGGTGTTCGCCGCGGAGAGTGAAGGGCCAATATCGATGGGAGGTCCTTCGATAAAAGGCAAGCGAACGATATACTGTCCATTTGGAGCCCGAGTATGCGTGCGTTGAAAATGTTCCTCGCACTTTTGTTCAGCAGGAGAAAGACGCGTGACGAACGGTAACTCCTCGACTTCCCAAAATCGTCGAAGTTCGGCATCGAGATTCCCCGAAACGTTGCAGTGGAAGCTGGCAACGGAAGTAGGAGCATTGGATGCGAAAGATGGAACGGGACCGGAAAGGATCCAGCCTAACGTGGTGTTTTGAGCCGTCGGCTCGTTCACCGGGCCCTTTCGCAAACCTTCTAAAAGAAGCAACCCGTACTGATCCGCACCGATAATTAGTTCGATTGGAGCCGAGTCAAAGGGATTGTCGTCCGCCAATTCCAGATCGCGAATATGAGAGAGCCCGACGCCTGTCGACACTTGATGTGGCAGATAGTTCGACAATGAACGTAGTACGTAAGCGCTCATGGAGTATACGGAGTCCGTTTTACACGATGCTACGGTAAATGTTGTCGATGAGCGACAAGCAACCGCGTTATTGCCGATTCCGGTAATGCTGACTGAAACACGCGAACGCGGTAGTCGGAGTCGTTGTGTTAAATTCTCGGCAATTATAGAAATGACCGAGCCTTGATCGAGTAACGCGCGAATTTTCTCTGAACGGCCAGACGGTGACCGCAGTTCGACCCATGCAGTCGCGAGCAAGACTTGCTGTGTGGCAGTCACGCGCGGAACAGAACAAGACGTGAGCAGCGATGTGACATTCTCGGTCGTTAACGTAGAGTTATTCGATGACGCGGTACCGGTTGATGACGCAGTCGCGTTGTTGATATGTAACAAGGTGTGATGACGCCTTTTACAAATGGAACAGTTATATGAACTCGTACATTTTTTCGTCGAATGGTACGGACTCAAACAGTTCATGCACCGGTGTGTCCCTTTCGCGAACTCGACCCGTTGTTCGACAGATTTACTTTTAAATAACGCGCATTGTCCGAGTATGTGATTCGCTTTGCATAACTCGCACGGGCTCTTGACGGCAGCAGCACCGTGTAACGAAGTCGCACGAACACGACTCGATTTGGTTGCTGCCGAGTCCGCGATCCGAGAGGCCGCTCCCGACGGGGACGGCTTAATTGTTTGTAACGCGCGTATTCGCGATTTTAGAAATGTATTAAGCGTTTCAAATGTCGGACAATCTGTGTTATCGCCGAGTTTCAACTCCCAAGCCTTCCGCGACTCGGAATCTAATTTCGTTGTTACGAAGAAAACGAGTAAGTCGCCCCAATGTTCGACGGGACGATCGAGATTCTGCAGGGCTTTTATCGCCTTGTTGGCTTTGTCGCGAAGGCTTCGCAGCTGATCGGCAGACTCGGAATGAACTTGTGGAAGGTCGTACAGAGTTTCTAAATGCGTTGTCACTAACAGCCGCTTGTTTTCAAAACACTCTACCAGGAGGTCCCACGCGATCGCGAAGCCCGCATCGGTTATCGCGATGTTCTCGACGAGATCACTTGCCGCGCCTTGCAAACACGCTAACAAATATTCGAAACGAGATACGTTTGACAGACCTTTACGAGAGATGACCATCGCTGTAAAGCGATCGTGGAAGGTTTCCCACTCACTGAAGGCTCCAGAGAATGTCGGCAGATTGAGCGTTGGCATTCGACTCTTGTCGTCATCAGGTTGCGAGACAGGTCCTGCTGGCGACGGGGTCGAGTCAGTACCAGATGAGTCGGCAGCTGCGAGACGAGAAAGAGTTTCCGCCATGTAGTCCGATGTTTCCATGTAAATCTCGTGCACGGCCATGAATCGATCCTGGGTGAAGTAACCCACGGTGGAACGCTCCGCGTCCGTGGCAACGGCAGAGAGCTGCTTGTGCAGACGTTGGCACTCGGCAAAAGATTCGCTAAGTCTTGCGATTCGATTCTTAACGGTTGCTACCGTTAATTTTGCTTTGCCGATCTTCTTGAAATTGTCAAGGGTACGTTCGACAATACGAGCGGCATCGATTTGGTGTTGAAGAAGCGTCTTGAGGTCACCCATTGTGAACTGTTACAGACCGACTAGTCCTTTTGTCCTTCAACTTGGAATGTCCAACGGATCACTCAACCGTCGTCAAATTGCCGAACAAGATCTTTTTAACCTCACAAATGTTTCTTCACCGAAACTCACTGCAATCCGGCTCGAAGGACCAATGTTTTCTCGTGCAGCGAGGTTGATTTGGATAGTGGAACTATCCTGTCAAGGATATACAGCGGTATACGGGATTTAAAGAGTTACCACTTGTTCGGTCACGAAAAAGAACCCTTTTTTATTTCACGATACCAGACGTTCACTACGGAGACGATAATCCCGCGATAGGCACGGTAGCGATAAGCGTCGAATCCGAAAGGTTTTGCGCGAGACGGTTACAAGAATGCGATAGGCGCGGAGATAATATACGTGTTGATCGTTCGCGGTCTGGATCAAGAAGACGAAGGACAACGGCAGGAACGTTTGTAATCGTAACGCGGCGCTATCGATCGAAGCGCGTGATCGATATGTAAACTCGCACCCGATTACCGGCAATTTTGAACGTTGGAGTCCTGAACAGTATCCAATATAATTTAACAATTCCATACACGCCACAGCAAAATTCCATAGCGGAGCGAATGAATAGAACACTGTTAGAAAAAGCTCGCGCTATGATTCACGGAGCTGAACTCAAAAAGGAATTTTGGGGTGAAGCTATTCTAACGGCTAATTATCTAGTTAATATAACCCCAAGTAAAGCCATTATAGAAAACAAAACTCCTTTTGAACTTTGGCACAATAGAAAACCAAAATTAAATCGTTTGAAAGTTTTCGGTAGCACCGTGTATATTCACGACAAAAATAGACAAAGTAAATTCGATAAAAAGTCTATTAAAGGGATTTTAGTTGGCTATGGAAAGAATGGATACAAAGTATTAAACGTGGAAACAAATCAATTTATTATAGCACGTGATGTGGTTGTTGACGAGATTAATTTTAAAAACTCGAGACCAACTTCTGTACACAGAAATAATGACTTTGAAGACAACAACCTTCAAACGGAACGTTCTAAAACTGATGAAATAAAATTCAGTGAGAATCAAGAAAGCGAAGCAAACGATTCTAGTAAAAAGATCGAAGCTCGTAATGATTCTCATGAAGGTGAGTTGCGACGAAGTACAAGAATAAAGAATAAATCTCAAATAAATTATAATGAGGAATATGATTATCATATTTGTGCACTGTCGACAACTTCTGACATTCCTAGCTCGTATAATGAGATAAAACATCGTAGTGATAAATGCGAGTGGGAGAATGCTATAAATAATGAACTTAGATCGTTGTCACAAAATAACACAAGGACTTTGATTCCACGTCCTAATAATAAAAACATAGTTGATTGCAAATGGGTGTTTAATATAAAAATGGATAAAAATGGAAATTCATGTATATATAAAGCTAGACTTGTTGCAAAAGGTTTTAGTCAACAATATCTACAAGACTATAATGAAACCTTTGCACCAGTTGCACGAATAACAACCTTTAGAATGATCATTGCGTTTGCAAATCAACATAATTTATTGGTCCATCAGATGGACGTAAAAACCGCATTTTTAAACGGTTTATTGAAAGAGGAGATTTACATTCGTGTGCCGGATGGGATTTCAGCGCCTGAAGGACATGTATGTAAATTAAATAAAGCATTATACGGTCTGAAACAGTCTGCAAGATGCTGGTTTGAACTTTTCGAAGTTACACTGAAAAAGCATGGTTTCCAAAACTCCTTATCAGATCGCTGTCCATATTTTTTAAATAACAATCATATTTATAAGAATATCTATGTACTCTTGTATGTAGATGATGTTCTGATAGTAACGTATGATAGAAATACGATGCAAAATTTCAAAGAATACTTAAAGAAACAATTTTCTATGACAGATATGAACGAAATAAAGTTATTCTTGGGAATAAACGTCATACGAAAAGAAAATACAATCTCATTAGATCAAAATGTCTATTTAGAAAATATTTTGCGTAAATACAATATGATTGATTGTAAAAGTTTAGATACTCCTTTGCCTCCGAAAGTAGATTTAAATGCTCTGAATGCTGACGAGTATTACGATGCACCATGCAGAAATGTTATAGGCTGTTTAATGTATGCTATGCTATGCACACGGCCTGATTTATGCTTTGCAGTAAATCTGCTCAGCAGATATCAAAATAAAAATAACAGAGAGCTATGGCAAAACTTAAAGAAAATTTTAAAATATATAAAAGGATCGTTAAAACTTCGTTTAGTTTACAAACAAAATGATAATTATGAAAGTTTATTAAATGGTTATGTAGATTCTGATTGGGCAGGTAACGAAATAGACCGGAAAAGTACAACTGGCTATATCTTTAAAATGTTTGACTGTAATACAATCTGTTGGAATACGAAAAGGCAAAATTCAGTTGCAACTTCCTCGACAGAAGCCGAATACATGGCATTATATAAAGCAACTAAAGAAGCTTGTTGGCTTAGATCTCTTTTGAAGAGCATAGAGATAAATATTAAAGAGCCGATAATTATCTTCGAAGATAATAATGGTTGTATTGCTATCGCAAGTAATCCAACAGATCATAAACGAACAAAACATATAGATGTAAAATATCATTTTACACGTGAAAAAGTGGAACAAAAGGTAATAACACTTAAATATATTCCCACAGATAAACAGTTAGCTGACTCATTCACAAAACCATCACCGAAAGTTCGGTTTTTGTACATCCGCAAGCAGATGGAACTACTGGAACATGAATAAAAAAAGGGGGGAAACAAAACTATTAAAATTAAATTCATGTAAAACTACAATTTCCAAATATGTTTAAAATTTTTTTTAATTTTCATCTGTAATCGTCAGTATAGTGGTCTGATTGGGTTTTTCTGGGTTTTCCCCAATCCAGTGCAACAAATGCTGGACCATTTATGTATCACCCAATATTAAAGCAATATTAAATAAATGAAGTGTTCTCTCTTGCGCTAATTGTTAACGAATTAATTTTTGAGTGGGAGTATAGATATATAGATATACAGGGTGGCCCACATAACTCTGAACAGCTCAATATCTCAAAAACTATGCCATCGATTTTAAAGTTCTTAGTCTTAAATTGCATGGAACTGAAGGGCCTTTCTGACTACATAAACGTGAAGTGGCCTCCCTTCCCCTTTAACGGGGGAGGGGAGGTACCTTTGTAATTTTAAATGGAACCCCCTATAAAATGTTACATATTTAGATTTTACCGGAAAAAACAAGTCAATTTTGTCTGAAACATTTGTCACGTCCGGCGGTTCGCACGGTTCGCCGATAAACGCCTAAACAAGGACCAGTAGTACTATCACACGGGAAAATTAATAAGATCAAAATATACGTGACAACCCGACGCGGTTAGAGATACGCCGACTGATCTTCCTGCAAGACACGCAGATGAAGACCAGATTACAAATTAGACGCAAAAAAAAGGAAGATATCAAATTACGCCGAACCATAAGAAAAGACGACGACTTCATCTTGGCAACACACAGCTGACGAAGCAAGAAACATCAAGAAGATCGGGAAGCAGAAACGCTAAATCAGCACTTCAAGAAAACAAAGGACCGCCCACATTGTAAAAAGGAAACCAGCTCTTCAATTAGGATTCACTCTGTTCAAAACCAGTGCTACTGTGCAGTTCCGTCGACAGGCCCTTATATCATACACGCGTCGCGCCGGCAGTAAAACAGTGTCACCGAAATTCGAAAACCCTTGCGTAAAGTGTCCGCGTGTGCACCAGCGTCCAGCGGCCACAATCAGCGAGCGCCCCTTCAACGCCCACAATCAGCGAGCGCCCCTTCAACGCCCACAACCAGCGAGCTCCCAAAAACCCCACAACCACGACCTGCGAGCGTCTACTAGCGACTCGGTAAATTAAACGTTTTATTAAGCGATTTGTTATAAGTGCTCTAGCGTATGTGCTATAAGGATTCACCCATGTATGAGCTGATTCAGAATTAGACTCTAAATAAACCGGACATTTCCCGTTTTTATATAAAAATTAAAGTACAATTTATTTAACCAGCCCTCAATCTCCCGAACCAAAGCCGGTGAACGCAGGTAGGTTCAAAACTGCGCCTTATCCCCGGAAAATTATAAACAGCCCCATCTGGGACGTAACAAATTTGGTGACAGCGGTGGGATAGAGCGCAGAATTGAGGATTGGAAAAATAGTTCTTCCCAATTGAATCAGAATGGCAAGCCCGACTAATAGCGGAGCAGAAATTAAAGGTTCTGAATCAGAGCTATTAAAAATGGCCGTAGAACAGATCAAAAAATCCCAAGAGAGCAACGCCTTCATATCCGATCTCGGTACTAAATTCAGGGAACTGAACCAGCAAATAGCGCATATGCAGGACGCACTACATTCAATAATTAACCGACCGCAACCGATACTGACGAAACCCGAACAAACGACTCCCGGAAAACCGACGCACATCTCGACAGACCCACTAGAGAACCCCATCCAAATCAAAGACGCGTTAGAAACAGTACCCGTGTTCGATGGTTATAAACCTTCCTTATTTCAATTCCTAAAGGCCTGCGAGAGAGCCAAAGCCATGCTCCCGCCAAGTAAAGAACCATACTTGATTAAATTACTAACAAACAAACTCAGAGCACATGCATTTATAGCCATCGAAGACGCAAGCGTAGACACTATAGAAGAATTCGGCGCGAAACTAAAACTCATGTTCGGACCCCAAAAAACGGTCAACCAATATAAGGGCGAATTAAGGAACATATTCAAAAAACCCCACGAAAATATCTTGGACTACATAAGGCGCGTAAAGGATCTGCGACTCGCAATCATGGATGGAGAACGAGACACGCACGGTGTACTCTCAGAAACGCTGCAACGCAGCATAGACTTCGACGTTACAGAGGCTTTCTTAAAAGGTCTACCATCAGAAGTCCATATAAGATTACAGTTGGAAGGCTTCACCAGCCTAGAAGAGGGATACGCCAACGCAATCAAAATCACGAAGCAAATTCAGCAGGAAGAAGAACGGGTCAGAACATTCCACAGAGGAGCGGCTCTGCCACAGCAGAGATATCAAATCTCCTCCAACAGATATCAAGGCTTTCGGAGACAAGACGACTACGCCGGAGCACGCTGGCGTTCCGATCCTTCGTCGTACCGTACCAATCCCCACGATAATGGCAATAAGGGAAACTTCAACAACAAACCCACAGAAACCGATAACCGAGCTAGGGGAGCCGATCCACCTGTCACCTGCAATTACTGCAAAAAGACGGGACACGCGATCAGAGATTGTTATAGATTCAAGGCAAAGGTGGAATCAGGTGAGATAGTACCTTATGCCCAACGGAAGTCGGGAAACGAGAGGTACTCCCCAGGGACAAGCGGCGCACCCAAGGGAGCCAACCTCACAGAGCGCCGAGCAATAAGGAAAATAAACTCTGCTCCACCCGCACCAACAGAAACGACATCGCTCAACCTACCTCAACCGGAAGAATCCCCGGAGACAGAGCACTACAGGGTAACAGGCAGCGAAGAATCAGAAACGAACCAGGAAGAAATCGACCTAGAAGGGCTATCACTGTTCGACTAGACTCTGCCAAATATACCCCAACGATAATGATCACTTCCCCAGACGTCCAAGGAATAATTTCACTTTTGATCGATTCAGGCTCAGAAATCAACCTTATCAAAGAATCAATGGTCCCAGTATCTACGAAAATCGACACAAGTAACGCGATTAATATTCGAGGAATCTCGGCTGAGGTCCTGGCCACCCTAGGGACGGCATCAATCAGGATAGCGGGCCATCGAGTAACATTCCATGTTGTTAGCAACCGAATATTGATAGACCAAAGCGGACTCCTAGGATCCGACTTTCTACAAAAGAATCAAGCAAACGTCGATTACTCTGCGCAACACATAAAATGGGGAACCACCTATATACCATTCTTTGAACCTCGACAGATAACAGTTCCTAAGAGAACGTCTATCCCCATTACGGTAAATATAATCAACCCAGAATTGCAACAGGGTTACATTCCCCGAATACTGGGGGAAAAGGGAATATTTCTTGGAGAAACCGTGGTCACTAATAATAAGGGACGAGCACACATACGCGTAACGAACGCCACGTTAAAAGACTACGTTCTAGACGTACCCATGGTAAAATTGGAACCATTCGAGGAGGTTACCAATCAACGTGCCAAATCCTGCCTTGTGGCAGCAATAAACAATCAAAATCGATCTAAAGATATACTGGAATTATTAAGACTAGACCACCTCAACAAAGAAGAGAGAGAAAATATTACGAGATTAATAAAAGAAAACCAAGACCGATTCCACATTCCGGGAGAAACCCTCGAAGGCACGGATGTGCTACGACACAAAATACACACCACCAACGACATTCCAATAAATACTAGGCAATACCGATTCCCCCCGATTCACAAAGAAGAAATTAACAGACAAGTACGAGAGTTACTAGAGACGGACGTGGTCGAAACGTCAACATCTCCCTACAATTCACCAGTATGTATCGTACCGAAAAAACCAGATTCTCAGGGAAACAAGCGATGGCGTCTTGTAATAGATTACCGAAATCTGAACGAAAAAACCGTGGGCGATGCATATCCCTTGCCCAACATAACGGAAATTCTAGATCAACTTGGAAGCGCTAAATACTTTTCCACGTTCGATCTGGCCTCTGGATTCCACCAAATCAAAATGGCACCCGAGGACGCCCATAAAACGGCATTCTCAACCCCTTATGGACACTTCCAATTCAAAAGGATGCCTTTTGGCCTAAAGAACGCCCCAGCCACATTTCAGCGCTTGATGAACAGCGTACTGGCAGGACTGCAAGGATCAGAATTGTTTGTATATCTTGATGATATAGTGATATATTCAAGCTCCTTGCAAGAACACGAAATAAAATTCAACAAACTAATGGATCGATTACGTTCCGCAAAATTAAAACTACAGCCAGACAAATGCGAATTTTTGCGTCATGAGGTAACCTACTTAGGGCACATAATCAGCGAGGATGGGCTAAAACCAGACCCAAAGAAAATCGAAGCAGTAAAAAAATTTCCTAAGCCCAAAAATGCGAAACACATCAAACAATTCCTAGGATTGGCCGGATATTACCGAAAATTTATACCAAACTTCTCAGCAACCGCAAAACCCCTCACAGACTTATTAAAGAAGGATATCACCTTTAGATGGGAAGATACCCAGGAGAAATCATTTCAAATCCTAAGGGATGCACTTACGACCAAACCCATACTGCAATTTCCAGACTTCTCAAAAACATTCAACCTCACCACTGACGCGTCTGGATACGCTATCGGAGGAGTACTTAGTCAAGGCCCAATTGGAAAAGACCTCCCCGTGGCATACGCCTCTCGCCTGCTGAATGCAGCCGAGCAAAAGTACTCCACCATAGAAAAGGAATGCTTAGCAATTGTCTACTGCATATCCCACTTTCGGCCATACCTATACGGCCGTACCTTTAATATCGTTACAGACCATAAACCCCTAGTCTGGCTACATTCTATCAAGGATCCAACTTCCAGATTATGGAAATGGAAATTAAAATTGTCAGAATACGACTATAATATCCAATATAAGGAAGGTAGAGCTAACGCTAACGCAGACGCGCTATCCAGGAACCCCCCAGACACATGCCTACCCCTGCAGTCTTGGATCAAAAAACCAGTCAGAAGAAGAATTTTATCAACCTCATCAGAAGACTCATTAGAATCGGAACTGCACAGGATAAACAAACGAGTAAAACTAGACGAACCGGTACGCACCCAAAAAAGGAATCTCAACTACCACCTCGGAAGATTCACCCCTACCAGATATAACACGAAGGAAAAGGAAATGTGGACCGCAGGAACGAACAGAGATAGAACACCGTTCGTCAACTCCGCCTGATAACCAAGACACAGAACCAAGACCTAACCAAGGAACTAATTATTCGGCCGACAGCCCTGACTTGGTAGACATCCAAGTGGAACCGCCCAGCATAATACAACAACCACACAGAGCCTTGAGAATCAGAGAAACCCACGAACCACTATATATGGCCAAAACACACGGAATAATATTCATCGACATGAACGGTAACCCTATCGACAAAGGAGCGGAAGAATTAAAGGAAGCCAACCTCTTGAACACCTTCATTGATCTAACCTTCGAGCGAGCTAGACTACAACAATGGGACAGATTCTATACAATAGCCCTACCTGTCAAACAGAACAAACACAGCCCTATCGAACCCGAGAACATCGCCAACTGCATCGCCTCACTATTAGACGTAGTTGAAGGATTGAATTTAAATTCCTTCAGCATAAGAAGGACTAATAACATTGAAGACGTACCCTGGAAGTACATCATAAACAAGCTGAAAGAAACATTCCGGAATAAAACAATAACGATAACCATATGCACAGGCCAAATAACCACACCACCTGAAAGCGACAGACTAAACCTAATTAGAGAAAAGCATATGTCTGCCGCCGGTGGACACAAGGGCGTAACAAAGACCTACCACCGAATTCGGCAGTTACACTATTGAGAAGGAATGAAGAAGGATATACAAAACTTCATCCACACATGTAACGAATGTCAACTAAGAAAATTGACAAGAATTAAGACGAAACAGCCGATGGTGTTAACAGACACTCCAGGAGAAGCTTTCGATAAAGTCAGCCTGGACATCGTAGGGCCCCTACCAGAAACGAGGAAAGGACACAAATATATCCTAACCATGCAAGACCTACTGACAAAATACTCTGTAGCGGTGGGTTTGGAACGAACCACAACTGCAGACATCGCGGATGCCTTCATCAAAAATCTTATCTGTCGATTTGGGGCCCCTAAAGCAATTCTAACGGACCTAGGAACCAACTTCACCTCCAATTTAATGAAACAGGTGGCAAAGAAATTTAGAATCAAACACTATAAGACCACAGTCTACCACCCACAAAGCAATGGCTCAGTCGAAAGGTCACACCATGTACTAATGGAATACTTAAAACAGTACGTAAATCATCCCAACAATTGGGATGACTGGCTAGACTTGGCCATGTTCTCATACAACACATCAGTACATGAAGGGACTAAATTTTCACCACACGAATTGGTCTACGGAAAAATTGCCCGTGAACCAACCAGCAGTGACCCAATAAAGGAAAACCTAGAATCTACTTATGCGGATTACCTTCGAGATCTACATATGACCATCAAGGAACTACAACTGTCAGCAGCTAAAAACCTGAACGCCGCCAAGGCAAAATCAAAACAGTACTACGACCAGAAAATCAACCCGCAAAACTTCAAAGTAACGGACCTCGTGTACTTACTGAAAGAACCAGTCAAGGGCAAATTCAGTGACCAGTATACCGGGCCCCACAAGGTTATAGAAATACTGCCCAACCAGAACATAAAAATCCTAGTCAAGGGAAACCCTCGCACAGTTCACATAAATAAGTTAAAATTAGCACACCGTAGACCCGACTGACAATCGCCGACACAGTAATATACGGCTATCAGTTGCACTCGCTATACGGATGCAGTTTCACCTTGTGCGGAGCCGCAAGGAATTCGCTGAATGAAATGAAACTCGACGTTTTGGAACAACACTTCAATATATTTTAACTTAACATTCACAAGTCAGTTGGCGAGGTATGACGCGTACAACGAGTTTCTCGACGCGATCGATTTGTGTTCTCTTCGAGGTATCTTAGCTTTCTGCGGTTCGGTGTCGTGTCGTCTATAAGGTCAACTCGGGCTCTTCTTCTATTGGTTAATGGGTGGTGCATTTGGTCGTCGGAGTGGGGATGCGATTTGGTGGAATTGTGTTTAGATGATCTGAATGGATTAGGTGTGAGAGATATGGGAAAGATGGTCTGGAAATTAAATGTTTGTGTATTGCCCTTTCAATGGGCTCGTTCACGGAGGTCTCCAAGTGGTGTCCGATGACACTCCAAATCTTGGGACCGTCGCTTCGCCTAAAGTGTTTTGGCTATCGCAGCCGACCGTGTTTATCATAACTCACGTTCGGTCTGTGTGGGACCGAACATTATCAGCTGATGCTGCATCCATTGTCGCCTCGGAATTTCGCATTGCGTTCTTGATTCGGCCATTGTTACCATGCGGGAATCTGTAATCTGACAAATGAAAAATGTCGCTGAAATGAATCAGTGATTCTGCACACTTATTTGCATGTGTGCAGTTCGACGTCGAACAGCTTTTGAATCATATACGATCCTTGAGCTGTAATTGTAATAACTTTAAAATTTCTTATTACCAGCTGATCGAGTCAGTGGTGCTGCACTAATAAGTGTAGCTCAACGTCGAACAGTTGCAACTTTTCTTTTTCTTTATGAATTTTGTATTGATTCGATAATATATTGGGGCTCCGAATGGACATGCCTCTCGTATATCTACTGTCAACTATTTCGGGCAACATACAATCTATATAAAAGCGCGTCAATTTTGGCTCCATTTTATGTTGCCAAATTTCGTCGTCTCTGTCAACTTTAATGGACTTTATACCTTTCCTCGTCCATATACAGAAGAGGCAGTACTTTCTGGCAGCGATATGTAATTGCCCTTGTACTTGGTAGAAGTACGCGTGGCTTTTATTCATAACGCTGTCAGTACTGTCTGTAAATATTTTACTTACTGCTTCTATTGTTGATATTGCCTCTTCTGGTGCAACATTTTCCGCAGTTTGTGGGCACTTTATCTCCACAATGCCGTCGTCATCGATTACACCATCTGGCGATACTCCCAAATAGGGAATCGATGCATCGATAAAAAGACCACATGGTCTAATTTCGATGTTTTCCTTTCTAGACAATTCTTCGCGAGCTATGTCTTCATTCTGCTTTCCATACGCTACAGCAGAAACGTCTAGCAGGCGTGGATATAGCAATGTCCGCACTAATTTCGAACATAGCGTTGTCTTCCTTCTTTGGCACACGGCGCGGAAGTTGGACACTGTCAAAAGTTTAGTTCTGTACACCATCCACTTTCTGTTCTTGGCCTGTCCAATAGTTTCTTGTTCAATCGTCTCTCTATCTTTCTGCCAATCGCTTAGCATTTGCATATGCTTTTCCTTTTGCAGATTAAACATGCATTCGTCCATATCTGCCTTGTGGGCATTTGGTCCGTAATCGGAATCTTGTGTTGCGCCGAACTGCTTTCTTGTGTTTCTCGTCGTGCTGTTTTGTTGAGCTTGTTGCTCGAGTTGTCGTTTCTTTTTGTGCCGTTCTTCCATCTGTGTTAAAAGTAGAGGCGGCTTCTTTTCTATGGACCGTTGTAGACGAGATAATACTTCTTGCGTATTGTACTGGATCACAGCAGCAGCACATCTTGCAGCGTAAGATCCTCTTTGGCCGAAATTTAATCTTTTTCCAGCAATATATTTTGCAACAATATTATTGAAACTCTCCACTGTGTTGTTGTTGTTTCGATGGAGGATGCTTTCTCCGTGCGCTGACAGTGACCGGATGATATCTTCGATGTTCTGGTAAACTCCAAGGTTCAACAATTCTGGAACAATATCCTGCTCATCCTTCTTCACGGTTCCATCGCAGAAGTATCCTATTCTACTCCAGTGTTTGTGCTCTCGAAACACGTGGCTGGGCATATTCATTATATCGTCGCATAAATTTTTTATTTTTTGTACCATCGGCAGATTCTCTTCGAATCTATACTCCGCAGCTTTCATTATCCCCGAGCGCATCCGCCGAATATTATTTTCTACGGCTTGCCTGTAGTGACCGGGCGGAGCCTTTTTTGCAACATCTTTCATTTTGTTGCAAAAGTTGCGCAACAAATGATTTGTGCATTCAATTTTCTTCACGCGGATCATCCATGTTTTATATGGATCACAGTCGAGAATTTTCTTGTAGACACTGCTGTCGCCGTCAGCAATTAATGTCGAATAAATCAATCCACGTTTTTCCACGCTGGTATTGAAACCTTCTGCGATGGCGTCACTCTCCATTCTGGTGGACGGCTGGTTTCTGCCCCAGTTTTTGAAGCATGCGTGTTGCCGCGGCTCTTCTTCCTTTTTCGCCGCGTTCAAACAAATGGAGCACGTTTTGTTTCGTACTCCAATGAATAGAACTTTCCTCGTGTGATAGCCTACTATCACGCCGACACCAGACATTGAATTGTACTTTCCTGTACGGTAGGACCGCTTCATCCAACTTCCGTCAGCCACGACGGGAATGTGTGGAATTCCACATGCTAACACGTCGCCTCTTTCAACGGTTAGTCTTTTCTCCTCTTCAGCCGCTGCTACCATTTCCGCTTCCGCAGTACGGATTAATTTCTCCACGATGTCGTCATGGCATTTGCTATATCTGTTCGTTGACATACCGGTGACATTAATGGCAGTGATGAATCCTTCCATTTGTGCGTAGCCGCCTCCGTTGAGAATTGTTCCTGCCACTGCATTCCGATTGATATCCATGACCTGAAGATCATCAGGTTGACTGTGGATATCGGCTTTATAATCGCACATCATGCATTTCACGGTCAGGGTGGTCTCCAACCCCGTTCTCTTCATACGTATTATGTTCAAATGTTCCATCGAACAATCTAATGTTTCGGAATGTTCGCTTATGCGTTTCATTTCTTGAAAAATATGACGAATGTCCACAATGCTGAGAGATCCGTCCGGAAGACACATTCCTTCCTGTGGGTCGACCGTCGTTTCTCTTTCCACGACGAGCTGGTGGGCCTGCACCTCCTCTTCGTCCTTGAGAATTTCTTTGATGGTTTTCTCACGTGTAGCTATTTTTTTGTCATTTCTTGACTATGCCCTGCGTCAGAAGAGGTATTCCGTAATATTTCCTTTTCTTGTCCACTTGACGACGGCGTTACATTTTCCATCGTGGATGGCTCGACCGTTGTTTACTTTTCTTCGACAAGGTGCACATTTTCTGCTGCCCCTGCTTCTTCATATATTTGGAGACGGCTTGATGTATCCTCCATGGCAAGCTTCGCTATCCGCTTCATTCTGCAAACAGAATACAAAAAAAAATTGTTTCTACGGTTTTTTCTCTCATGTTTAGAGTCACGTTGAGATCATACGTTGTTGTCGCCGCGGAGTCCTTGTTCGTGCTAATTACTAGTTGTTTGGCGTCGACCGAAGGTCGGAGTCGCCGGGGGGCCGGGACCACTCAGAAATGAGCGCGCGAGGAGGCAAGGAGAGACGGGAGAATTAAACCCTTGTCCTTCGGGAAAATGCACTTTATTTTACTTTGTCACAACGCACGAGGTGCGAGACACTCGAGAGCGCGAGAGAGAACGCGCGCACGAGAATCGCGAGTCGGCGAACGTACGGAGATCTTGCGCGTGCAAACTTCTGCCGTCGGATCGCGAAGAGGAAATCTTGAGCAGCACGAAAAGCGTGCCGCCGCGAGACGGAGATCTTCTACGCGGACGCCGGAAATCTTGTCGCGAAACAGAGTGCACGTAACGCGGCGCGGGAGATCGCGAGAATACTGCTCCCGAATGATGCGAAATCGCGAGAGTCTCTGAGCGCGAGAGATGAAAATCTCTACTTATCGAGACGAGAGCGGACAGACGAGCAAACGTGCTAGAGCGATACCTTGCGATTGATGAGCGTTCAGAACGTTAAGAGAGCGAGAAGGCATACGCAGGTGCCTTAAATAACAAAGACCGTCGAATGTGGAGCACCGTGATTGGAGCTCGCACATCGGACGATCCTTGTTTGTCTCAATTTGAAGGATTCAAGCTGTGAAATTCAGCCAATCAGAATTGAAACGGTTGCTACGCGGTGTCGAGCAACGGCGACACGCGCTCTTGCCGCGTGTTGACATACGCGACAAAAACCGTATGAAATAGCGGTCGCCAGTTCGACAATAGGCACCGAATTCCACAGCTTGAATCCTGAACACTAGTAAATATCCACAGTATGAATCCCTAAGTGCGTCTTTCCTAGGATCATGTGATCGATCCTAATCCAATCACGTAAGACCACGTCTGCCGTTTGACGACTATTTAAGGGCCCTTCCCTGGCGGAGAGAGCCTCTTCTGCATACGTTCCACGCTCCGTCGCTCCGTGCTTTCTTCTCGTTAAAGTTTCTTGCCGCGTCTTTTTCCGCGTCGCGATTTCGTGCCTCTGCCCGCGTCAAGATTTCCGTCGCGATCCGACGGCAGAAACCGCGCAACTTAGAAGATATCAAGTGAGTGCATTAAAGAGAAGCTGGGGAAGAGCAAGTGGACCAAATCCACCCATCGAGGCCGGATACGCCCGACTCTTCGCGACCATCCCTCCGACAGGCAGGACGAAGATCCCGTACTTTTCCGCGGACCAAGGAGGAGGTCTACGATTACACTCCGTTTTTCATGATGTCGCTTCTCGATGAGCTTACCAGCGACGCCGTAATACTAAATGAGTAGATTTTAACTATTTCTAATCCATCACAAAATATAGTGAGGCCAACTACGCCCATTTCAGCTTCATCCTTCTTTTTTCGTTCTTTATAGCAGTCTAGAAAAAAATTCGGTGTCACTTAGAGGATAGAATAGTTAAAATTTCAACGACATTGAAAATTTGACTTCAGTTCGTGTTTCACGGTTTCGAACCACCGTGTATCGTTTGAAACGCAGTCGAATTTCGTCGACTTTCGCGCTCGTGCTCTTGAAGAATTTGCGGCGAGCTCAGTCGAGCTTGGTCGCGACCACGGCGCACAGTGGATTAGGACGAGAAATTCGTAAATTTGTATTGCTTCCTAAATGACCATCAACATTAAAGTCAGACATTTTAAAGATAGCACTTTTCATAAAAAAAATTGCTTCTCTTTTTTGAGATCCCCTGACGAATCCACTCTTTTGTGTTAAAAGTGAACACCAACAACAAATGCTATTGTTCACATTATGTTCAAAAATTACCATGTATTCAACGACGTAAAGTATTTGGCAAAATTTTTCAAGCATTTTTCAAGCAATTATTCAATTTTTCAATTTTGCAAGCTTTCTAACAAATTGGAACGGTTTAAGCAAGTTTTCCTTACGTAATTGTGCAAGAATCATTTCCCTCCTCGTCCCACCACAGAAATGATTAATGTTCAAAGCCGTCAATCTCACTGCGCGACGCGTCTTTGCTCAAATGTCTTCCAAGCAGAGTTGGGCATTACTTTGATAAAAAATTATTTAAATATCGATTCGAATAAAAGATACTTTATCTTTATTCGTTATTCGAATATTGCGATTAAAAATTGCGATTGCTAGGAATTATAAGAGCAACTAAAAAGACACTTTCAAAAATTGTTCATTTTCAAGCCTGTAATGAAAATTTAAAATATGCATTTTGTATGCTGAAAATTCCATCGAAATCGATTAATAGAGACACGAGCTACAAATAGTTAAAGTGGCGAAAATTGCAGTTTTTAACGACTGTTGGTCAGTTTGTGTTTAAAATCCAGAATTTTAACATCTTTCGATGCGTGCCGTTTTTATCTGTGTCAACCGATTTGGATGAAACTTTCAGTATGTGTATAGCATACATCTACAAAACGCATATTTTAAATTTTCATTACAGGCTTGAAAAAGAACAATTTTTGAAAGTGCCTTTTTTATTTGCTCTTATAATTCTCAGCAATTGCAATTTTTCCAAAACCTTTTTTACACGTCATTCGGAAAACCAATTCTTCTAATTTATCAAGAAAGTCAAGTGATTTGGTCTAATTTGAAAAAAGTTATACTGTTTTAAAGGGCGTACGAACACTTTCGTGAGCCAAAGTGTACGTTACTTGCTCACCGCTTCACTGAGGAGTAGAAAAGTTGGGGACCTAAGCTGTATACACGTTGCGGCGTGCGATCACGGATGCATAGGTATACGCAGGATCCATGTAGTAGTAGCGGTAGATTTTCACGAATATCTCGAAAACTATTCATTTGCGCCAAAAATGAAACCTACATTTCGTGTTCAGCATGTCAAAACTAATAGAATGACGTTGGTCATCTATCGAAAGGAGGGTCGGGGGGGGGGGGGGGGTGGAGGTGTCCCAAGTTTTGCCGATAAAAATTGTAATCTTATTGAAGATAGTCTAAACGATGTATTTCGATTCGTTTTCATCAGGATAAGCTCTACAACTTATTCGTATTAATAACATTATCCGTATTCAAAATATAAAACTTTAAATTGTCGATAATACTCGGTTCTTCATCTGTTTACATTGTAGGCTGTTGGTCGGTCGCTGGTCTTTGACGTTCCGAGCTCGAAGAGTCACGAAGTATCGGTGTGAAACAACTACCAATCCAATTGCAAAACTTCTTTATTTTTAATTATTTTTTAACGGAACTTGCACAGACTAATTCGTGGCATTCTTCTGATTAAAATGACACTAAACACGGTACAAATTGGACTGTATCTAGTATTTTTATTCGTAGATTTATCCGAATGCTTCGAATAAATCTTCGGATAACTTTGGCCAGCTCGACGAATAAACGGCGACGAGATCCGACGACACCCGACGAGCGCCGAACGTCGAAGACCCAGCGACCGACCAACAGCCTACAATGTAAACAGATGGAGAATCGAGCATTACTGGCAATTTAAGCTTTTATATTTTTAATCAGAATAATATTGTTAATACAAATAAGTTGTCGAGCTTATTCCGATGAAAATGAGTCCAAACACGACATCATTTGGACTATCTTCAATGAGATTGTAATTTTTATCGTAACATTACGTATCAATGAAAATTGTTCGATTACACTCGAATTTGAACTCATTTTCATCAGGAAAATCCCATCAATTCACTCGTCACAATAAGACGAGACTGTAACGTGATACGGGGTCAGGTTTATCGGGGAGACAACACTAATGCAGTGTCAATATTTTTTTGTTTTTATTATTTTTCTTGAAACTTTCACCAATACAATCTTGGCGTCTTTCTGATAAAAATGACACCGAACATGATATAATTGGCATCACATTTAATTGACGATTAAAAATTCTATGAAGTACACGCTTGCTGCACACAAGCTCTCATACAATCGACCGAAGCAAAGATGTTTTGTCTGAGTTCTGCGCCAAGGTCGCAGGACAGTCCTTTCGTCATCGGCGGGGCAGTAGCGAGGGAGGACTAATTTATGGCACACTCAAGTGTCACTTTTTCTTCCCACGGGGGTCTACAACAACAAAAAGTCAAGTCAAAACATATTACAATCTAAAACTATTGAAAATTATCAGCATCGTTTTATTTTTTTTTTTTTTAGTGTTTTGAGTGCGGGAGGTAAAATGTTTTATACACTATGTCCAGGGGCCATTCCAACCCCCGGGAGTGTGTGATTCTCCATCAGATGGTACTGTTGGCCTACCCACTAAACCTCCTCCCAACACTTGACGCCTCCATGGTGGTAATTACTAGACTGCGGATTTTATGCATTTATGACAAGAATGAGTAGGTGCATAATGATCCGCAATCTAGTCATTACTTCAGATTCTTCCTGAACACATGCAAAAATATTATTATATTAAAATTATAAAACGTAAGATAAATACAAAATGAAAAATTAGAATTAATAAACGTACGGATATTTGTGCTCATGAATCTATTAGAACAGCTCTTCATATGCGCTGTATTGTACTCGCCGGTGCAATATAGGCCTTTTATCTTTGACTAGATGTACCTGGTTCTACTGCACATGCATTTTCTTTCTGTGCGTGCAATGGTTCCCTAAACGGCTGGCCTTTATTGTATCTACTGTCTATTATTTCAGGCAGCATGTAGTCCTCGTAGAATCTTTTTAATTTTTCTTCCATCTCTGCTGCCCAGAATGCATCGTCTCTTTTCACTTGTATTATCTTCATTCCTTTTGGCGTCCATAAACAGAATAGAGCATTTTGTCTATTTGTTATGTGCAATTGTCCTTGCACTTGATGATAGTAATGGTGAGTTTTATTCATTTTATCACCCTGAAAAATGCGTCGTATCGCATAAATCTTCTCCATTGCTTCATCGGGAGTTAAATCCCTCGCCGAATATGGACACTTTATTTCGAAGATTGTATCGTCCTGTACAAGTCCATCTGGTGTCGCACCTAAGTAAGGCACGACAGAATCGATGAACAGCCCACACGGTAGAATAGAGATTCCTAATTCTACTTCCATTTGTCTTAAGGCGTTCATCTCGCTTTCTCTTCCGTATTGTACGGCTGGCAGACTTTCGATTTGTGGGTACATCACAGCTTTCAAACAACTTGCTCGTGATGTAGTCTTTCGTAATCGGCATACTGGGCCGAAATTGGATGCTGTTAATAATTTCTTCCTATAGGCCATCCATCTTTCGCTGTTCCCTTGATTACGAGTTTCAGCCTCGATCGTGTGTCGAATCGATTGCCACTCGAGGAGCGTTGTCATGTGTCTCTCACATTCAGACACATATACTGTCTCCTCCATGTCTGGTTTTGCCGCACTGGGACCATAATCCTTGTCGCATTGTTGTTTCTCCTGTCGGAAGGAGGATGCTTTCTTTCGTGCTCTATATTCAATTTCCTTTTCCGCTTCACGCTTACGTCGATTTTCCAACTGTTTTACGATGGTTGTCGGTTCTTTGTTCATTACAGCACTCAATCGACTAAACGTTTCTTTTTTGTTGAATTGGACAACAGCAGCAGAAGCTCTACCTTGATAGGAACCTCTTTGTCCATAGTTTACTCGTTTCCCTGCGATGAATTTCGCAATTATATTATTAAAGCACTCTACGGCGTTATTATTCAATGTATATAATAAACTTTCAGCATGAACGAAGAGCGGCTGCATTGCCTCTTCGATGTTTTGATAAATACCCGTTTCTTTTAATTGCGGGACATAATTGATTTGTTCGGGGTCAGAGTATTTGCTACAAAAGTAAGCCAATTTCTGACACTCTTTGTGTTCACCGAACACGTGACTTGGCACGTTTCTCAGATCTATTTTCAAATTTTTTATTTGGTCTGATAATCTCAGCTTTTCTTTGAAGCGGTGTTCTGCAGCTTTCTTTACACCAGTGCCCAGACGGAGGGCATTTTGCTTCACGATACCTCTTAGATTTTTGTAGCGGCCTTTTGCAACGATCTCATTTATCTTTCTGCTGAAATGATGGCCAAAGATTCTGCCAAAAGATGGTTGGTGCATTCAATTTTCCGCACTTGTAGCATGTATTGTACTTGTAGCACATTGGAATCCTTCCACAACAGCAGCACTTTCCATGCCCGTCGAACTCTGATCGCGACCCCAGTTTTTGTAGCAGCGATGCTCGCGTGCCACTTCCTTCTTTTTAGCTGCTGCGTGGCAAATAAAGCAGAATTTATTTTTTACATTGAGGTATAGAACCTTCTTCGTGTAATATCCAACGATGGCTCCGACACCAGAAAGGGAATTATAATCGCCGCCACGATATGATCTCTTCATTCAGCTGCCATCTGCAACTACCGGAATGAACGGTATATTACATCCTGGATGTACGTCGCCTCTTGCTATGGCCAATTCCCTCTCCTGTCTTCCAGCATCTTCCATCTCTCGTTGTGCAGCCACTTCGAAGGCATCGATTATTTCGTCGTGGCATTTTCGGTGTAACTGCTTAGACATGCACGACATATTCATGCCACATATCATTTCTTCCAGCTGTCTATATCCGCCTCCTGTCAGTATTGTTGCGGAAACTGCGCTGCGATTGATATCCATGACGTCATTATTTTGTGGAATACATCGTATGCGCTCCTTGTGATTGCACATCTGGCATTGTACGTGATAGATTTTCTCTAGTCCGTTTTTTTGACATCCAACCATCTTTAAATTCTTGATACCGCAATTTATGACTGAATGTTCTTCAAGCTTTACAATCTGATTGAAGACATAGCTGAAGTCAACAAAGTTTATTTCTTGCGATATTGCTGGTTCCACTGTTTCCGATTCTTCATTCTCTATGATCCAGGAGGAATTAGTACCATCTTTGACATCTTGATCTGTTCCTTCATTCGTTGCTGCTCCTTGTATGTTGTTGGCACTGTGTGATTCTTCTATATCACCCTCGATTTCTTCTACAATTTCTTCTATAATTTGTATTTCTTCGGGATTGTACGACGACGTAGCTGGCAGCATTTCAAGAAAACTATGCCCACAGGAATCTACTTACATCTTGTTGTTGCCTGCTTCGCTGTTGCATGCTGCTGCATTCAATCGTCGTCGCCTGAACATATAGTTTGTTTAAGGAGGGACACACGCATAGATAGAAACAGGAAAAATATGTAGTAGAGAAAGAAGACAGGCATGATGTAACGGTATACGTCTCGTACGGGATGCGTATCGAGACGGGTAAGCCCTCCCCGGATTGGCTCAGCGGCCAGGGTTCTTTGGGGAGGGGGGTGAACAGGTAATTAAATGAAACACCCGGTTGAGGTAAAATAAACTAAACAAGATTTATTGTATCCGCGGCAACTTTGCCGGTTTCTGGATTACCGGTAGACCCGGCCCGGGGCGGTCCGGTGATCTGGCCCGTCCCTCGACCGGTCTGGTACAAAGAAAAGAAAACAAATGTACGGTGGACGCTCGATGCGTAACGACGGCTTAAATCTATGTCCCAGTCAACCCTTAAACTAATTAATAACCTAATTAACAACCCTTAACCGAACGATCGGTTTCCTACAACTAATTAATGCTACGCGGTAGCGGCGGGGCTCCGTATCGGCGGATGCGGTTTGAACCTCGCGGCGGTTTCTCGGGTTTCGCGGCGGGCGCCGTCCGCCGGTGGACGGCGGCAGAAAACGGAGCAATATTCGGTACGGTACGCGGTACGGTGGCGCGGAGAGAGCCGGGCTCGCTTAATGTCGGCACGGCGATCGGGTGTTCTCGGCGCGGGCCCGAATCCTCACGATTCCCGCTGGCGCGGTCGCCTGGGCTAGGTGATCGGAAATGGCCGCGGCCCAGCTCGTGGTGGTGGGTCGGCGACGTTTCCTACGTCGGCTGGGCGCGCGGAGAGGATTCGCGGAACGCTCCGTTCGTCGTCCCCGTGCGGCCGCGGCTCGAGTTCGTAGGCGCAGACGTAAACCTCGTGCTTACGACTCGAAACCGGCGAGGTCGCTCGTCCCCGGTGGTACACCGCGAGGCGAGCTCCACACGCTGCTGCGGTCGGTTGGAGACTAGACTCCTGGAGCGCGGCGCGGAATCTCCGGTCAGGAACGCGGGATGCGGGAGCGGGTCCGAGAAGTGGGGATGACGGTCCGGAGTGTCGAAACACTGCCGGCGATCGACCGCCTCCCAGAACCTACTCGCGGTCTCGGTTTTGGCGTATGGGACGTAGACCCACGTACGCCTCGGCCGATCCCGGCGCTTCGGCTTGTTCGTCCGGTAGTATACCGAGGCTCGCACGATTCTGCGCGGCTGCGAGAGGACCTGGGTTCGGGTGTTCGCCCGACCAACTCCGCTCTCGTGTGGTTTCGTCGCGATCTTTATAGCCCGAGCGCGGACCACGTGTGCTCGTTCGCGAATCTTCGGCACACGTCGATTGGTCCGCGCCCGGACCGGATTCGCGGATTGGCGCGCGGTTGGTTCTCGCCGCTGATTGGCGCGGGCCTGGTCGGAAACTCGACGGCAACGAGACGTACGTGTCTCGTTGCAATGATAAAAGAAACCGAATCCGTTCGCACGGAATCATTTGCATGTTTTATTTTTCACATGACCTACATACAGAGTTGTGCTGAATTACAATTGAATTATTCCAGGAATTATAATTACAAAGTAATTGAATTACATTGTAATTAAATTATATTGTAATTTATAATTCAGATCTTCGAATTGCAATGGAGTACAATTACAAAATACTTTGTAATTAAATTACATCAATTACGAATTGCGATGTAATCAAATTATAATTAAAAATTAAAAAATAATAATGTAATAAGTAATAAGACGTTGAACAATCCATGCGAAGGTTTCAAACAGAAGGAATTTATTATTTATAAATTTATAATATCTGAACAGAAATAACTTCTGCGTTACAATTTTTTCAAATTCCAAACATGAATATAAGGAATAAAGGAAAAAATAACGACAATTATCTAATGAGACTCATTAAACAAACGTTAATACTATATGTAAGTAAAATAATATACATTATCTAATAACAAAAAACTGAAAAAAGGAACGTTTTTAGCTTGCCACTAACCAATAATAGGATCAACTTGACGCATTACGTATATATAAAGCTTATATTGTAGTTCAATTACACATCTGATTACAATAATTAGTAAGTAATTGAAAGGTTTGAATTATGTAATTCAGTTAGAACGTAGAGTTGAATTACTATATAATTGAAATACAATGTAATTCAAATGTGCAATTGAATTACAACATAACTGAATTAGCACAACTATGCCTACATAATTCATACGGGCGATTCTACGTCAAATCGATTGCTTTTTTGACCTCGATGTCAGGAATTTTGATGAAATTGAAATATGCTGTAGTTCATATGTAATTGAAGGGGGGGGGGCGGTCATTATTTTTCTTATTTAAAAATTATTTAAAAGATAAAATTTAAAATACATATTTGGAAAGTAAAAAATGGATTAGAAGATTATAATTCAACGGAATTATAATTCAAGTTTAAGGAAAAATTACCAATTTTCATCCTAATATCCATTTTTTGCAAAAGGAATGTATTTCGTATCGTGATATACACGAACATTGAATTTCACAAAGTAAATTTTGAACAAATTCCGCACTGTGACTGAGGCGAACAAATGGAAAAATTTTGGACAAAAATCCAAATTTGTTTACAAATGTATACGTATCGTTAATTAGTCACAAAAATTGAAATTTAACAATAAAATTAAAACATTTTAAAAAATTCACAATATTTATGCATAAAAATAATTGTTATATGCAGTTTTAATATGCTCCTAATATGCAGTTTTGCCAATAGAATTTTTCGTACATCCTGATACAAACGTCTAGTGTGCGGCGCACAGTGCAGACAAGTGGGGCGCATCTCACTACATTTTTATTTGACGATGCACGAAAATTTCCTTTGGCAGAACTTTATTAGCAGGAAATGCATATTTTTTTTTTATTTTGTCTCCCCTAAGGGTTACAATTCCTTTTCCCTTACACCACCTCCTTCTATCGCCGTCTTTCCATCTTCGCTTACCCTAACTTAGACCTTCTTTAGCTACTAATAAAACAATAAACGACACATAACCCAGTGGTATTGTATAAAATACTATACACGTTTATATTAAATGCTTATATTTCGATGAAACACGCCAGAATTCCTTCCTACGCACGCCAGGTGCAAGACTATCTTCTATTATGCATAATTATTGTTAAATGGCAAAAAAAAAAGAAAATCCTGAAACATGTATCCCCTATTTTGGGTCAAAGAGCACACACCCAAGTTTACATTAAAATGAACTAACAATAAATAAAAGAAACTGCAAAAAAAATCAAAATTTTAATATATTGTTTAAACAAAAAACTTTTGTTAAAATTTTCTTCGCGACTACATTTCCCATTGAAAAACACACAATTTAAAAAAAAATTCAAATTTTGTCGACCTCTGGTTTCCGAGATATCTCAAAAAATACGGTTTTGACCCCCAACTTTGAGGGTTGTTTTCACCCCTTCAAAGTGGATGTCTGCCGATAAAAAAAACACGTGTCAAATATTTTTCAAAGAACTATAAGCTCCCATAAGTTTCATCAAAATCGGATTTTCGCATCTGAATATGTTCCCTTGTTAGCTTAAACTAGACTTATATACTATATAGTGAGAAAAGAGAGAGTTTATTTACAATAGACCTTATATTTATGACTTAACCTAGCTTATACATAACTTAACTATGTTTATGAACTATGTAGAGCTATGTAGAGAGACAGAGAGAGAATTGTATATACAAACGACCTTATATTGCTAGTCTTACATTTACCCCCCTACCCTTTGGACCTCCCCTTCCATTCGCTCATCTCCCACTCCTCTCTTTTCCTTTCTCCCCTCTCTCCACTCTTCCACCCTTCTCATCCATTCCTCACCTCCTCCCTCATCTTCCAACACCTCCCACATTCTCTACTGCCACCCTTTTTCCTCATCCATTCTCATGCATACTTCCCACACATGCTCCCACGTCTCATTCTCCCATCCGCACACTCTGCACGCTTTCTGCTCCTCATTCATCCAATACCACTCTCCCCTCATCTCGCATCCTAACCTAAATCTCGCCACTCTTTTCCATCTACTTTCCCCCCATCCTTTCTTAAGGTACCCCGGCAGTCCCTCCCCTTTCACCAGCCCATACCACTTGTTTGACTTTAACTCCTCTATCTTACTCCTTCTTTCCTTTGTTTGTCTTTCCTTTTCCTTTTTAATTATTTCCTCGCTCATTCTCTACCTTCTTTCCTCAATCATTTCATTTATTATCTCACCCGACCATCCCCTCTCCTTAAAGAACTCCCACCTCTCCTTTTCCCACCCATCTCTTACCCCTCCCACCCTATCCCTTCTTCTTATTTCTTCCCAACATAATCGTGCCAGCTTTCCCCCTTTCCCTTTCGCTAATTTTTTCTCGTATCCCCACGCCCTCAGTCCTGCCTTTCCCCTCAATAATTCCCTTTCCATTTCCTCCCTCACCATGTATCCCGGCGTTGTCCTTTCCACTGCCAGGACCCACCTTAAATATCTCTCCTGCAGCTTTTCCATGCCTTCCCTCTCTTTCCATCCCCAGATTTCCACCCCATAACTTATTACCGACCATACCAATTTGTCAAAAAACCATACTCTCCTACCCCAATCTTTGCCAAACCTCCTTTTTCCTATCCCCCACACCTTCCCCATTATTGCTGCTCCTTTCCTCACTCTTTCCTCCACTTGCGCTTCCTGCCCACCATTCCTCGCTATCACGTATCCCAGGTACTTGTACTCCCTTACTTCCTCAATCTCCCTGTCCTTCCACCTCCACTTCATCTTTTTCCATCTCCCCCCGCCCTTCCTACATCTCATTATTTTAGATTTCTCCGCGTTTAACTGCAGCTTTTTCCCATCCAGGTACCTCTCCATCTTCCCCATCATCCCTCTCATCCCCTCCTCATCCTCCGCCAGCATCGCTATGTCACAGGAAATGCATATTATTATTCATTTAAAAATCATTTAACAACTTTTTTTATGCATAAAAATAATTTTTTTTTCAACTTATTAATTTTATTGTTAAATTTAATTTTTTGTGACTAATTACCATTGCATATGCATTAGTAACCAAATTTAGATTTTTGCAAAAAAAATTTGGCCATGGAGGCACTCTCTAAAGTGCCAAAAATCGAAAAATGTTATATTAACTGTAAATGAGTGTGCAATAATAATTCTGTGTAATGGAAAGTTCTTACCAAGGAATATGCATTCTTTATACATTCAATAAAGTAGATTTATTTTTTGTACAAATTTTCAACGGTGGTTTTATTTGTTAATTGCATATAAAACTTCAAATTAACATAAAACAAAAACGGCAAAATATATCCTGAGATTTATGCATATTCGGATACATTACTTATTATAGTTTAAGAATTTCATAGTTTTGTCTGCGACTTTTTCCGACTCTCAATTTTATAAACTTTTTAAGAAGTGTCCATACCTTTCCTTTAGGATCTATCGTGGAAAATTTGTTATTTTATTTTTAAATGTATTAGTTATATTGTTAAATTTCATTTTCTGTGAATAATTAACAATAAGTATACATTTGTAAACAAATTTGGTTGTAAAAAATTTTGCCATTTGTTCGCCACAGTTACAGTGGGGAATTTACTGGGAAAGTTCAATATTCGTGTATATCACGATATGAAATACGTTTCTTTTGCAAAACATGCGTATTAGGATGGAAATTGTTAATCGAAAAACGTAGATGACTAAAGGCCGAAAGTACTCCAAAAATATTTTTCCGAAAAATTATTAAAAAATATTTCAAACATAGTTAAAAAGTGTTTTTACAACAGCGTAACAACAATCATACGGTTAGAAATTGAAAAGACATCTGATTAACGAAAAAAAAAAAATTGGCCCGGGGCGGGATTCGCACCTGGTCCAAAAAGTCTTCAGCGGTTCCGCAGTCGGAGACTATAATACTTTCGAAATATTCAGATATATCCTGCATAGTATAATTTTTGTTTTTGTACTACGCAATTTTTAAAGTCTAGATGATGTTTCCCTGAACTTAGGAATGTTTAATATTACATTATATATTTTTACGATAATTATAACTTATTGTTAGTTCTTCACGGAAAAAACGCCGAAAAAAGTGGTTTTTATTTTTTCCTACTATGACGCACCGAACGCAGGAATTTGAAAAAAATTGAATATAATACGAAGCCAATATCTCATTGCTAAATTAATTCTGTTCTAGTGTCTCTTCGATTTCTATATGAAATCTGCATTTTTTCGATTTTTTTCGAGTTTTTCGATTTCTACAACCAGAGTTTGCAACGGAAAAATCTGAAAACGATTCAAAGTATGTGGTTTGGTATCCGAAATGTGTCAAATTTTTTTCGATTTTCCTCTATAATTAGATGAGCATATGAGCTATCGGGCTAAAACTTGGCTGAAAGGTATCTTTTTTGGTAGGCTATCGAATGGTGCAAATTAGAATAAAATACCTTCCAGGGCAGATGAGACCTCCAAACCCGGCTATAGCCTTTTAGAAAGAAATATATGCATGGTGTCCCAGCTAACTTGATCATTCGCTTAGTGTTAGTAATACAAAAAAACGTTATAGCACAATATTATCCTGACCGAAGGGGCAATATAATGATTCGGAAAAAACTTTTTTCAAGGTAATTTTTTTCTATATATCAAGGTCATACATTTTTTTTAATGGAACTATATATTTTCCTTATCGTGACGTAATAGTAGGGGTAAAGACCTCTTCAATGACATATTATACAATGACCTTCGTATGACCTTGGTATGAAACATCCAAAAAGCATTATAGGTATTATCAGTGATTACTACACTAATTGGTTTGATTGAACTACTCTACATCAAAGCTCCTTCGAGAAGGATGACGTCTTTCCCGGTATCTCTCCGCGTATAAACGGATATATACAGGGTGGCCCACATAACTCTGAACAGCTCAATATCTCGAAAACTATGCCATCGATTTTAAAGTTCTTAGCCTTAAATTGCATGGAACTGAAGGGCCTTTCTGACTACATAAACGTGAAGTGGCCTCCCTTCCCCTTTAACGGGGGAGGGGAGGTACCTTTGTAATTTTAAATGGAACCCCCTATAAAATGTTACATATTTAGATTTTACCGGAAAAAACAAGTCAATTTTGTCTGAAACATTTTTTTGTCAGATACTTCCATGATGAGATATAACAGTTTGAAGTTTCGAGTTGTAGGTACTTGAAGCGCTCGGAAATAGCGTTATGGAATTATACGCGCTTGAGTCCTTTGCTTATTCATGAAGAAACACAAACAATAATATTTACAATTCTTGAGTTTGACTCACTTATCTATGAAAACGTTTTCAGTTTAGAGCTGTTATTCAAGCAGTAACATTGTGATTATGGCTACTTTTGACATAGAAGTGAATATGTTATTAACGTTAGGTGAATGCCAAAAAAATTATCGGCGTGCAGCAGTGATGTTTTTTGAACGTTATGGGATCAAAAAATGTCACGCAACATTTCATAATTTAGAAAAGCGGCTTAGTAAAGCTGTCACTAATGAAAATAATAGTGCCAGTATTCTTGCTGCAATTACATTAAATCCTCATATTAGTCAACGTACACTTGCACAAACATCACATATTAGTCGTTCATCAATTCAACGAATTTTGAAACGGCAAAAGTATCATCCATATCACATGGTTTTATCACAAGAGCTTTCGATAGCAGATTACGATCACCGCGTAAGATTTTGTGAGTGGCTGCAGGGTGTTGTGGAAAACGACTTTTTGTGCAAAATACTTTTTTCCGATGAGGCCACTTTTATGAATTCAGGGCATGTAAATAGACATAATCTGCATTATTGGGCCGTGGAAAACCCAAATCGGATGCGATGTGTTCCCTTTCAACATCGATGGCCTTTAAATGTTTGGTGTGGCCTAATAGGAGATTTTGTGATTGGACCTTATTTTTTTCAAGAAACTGTAACATCTGCAAGTTATTGTGATTTCTTAAAAAATCATTTGCCTGCGCTTTTGGAAGATGTGCCACTGCACGTTAGAAGAGAAATGTGGTTCCAACAAGACGGCGCTCCTCCACATTTTGCAATCATCACCAGGCAATTTTTGAACGAAAAATTTGGGAACAAATGGATAGGTCGTGGGGGACCTCGTTAATGGCCTCTTCGATCCCCCGATCTAACACCATTAGATTTTTTCTTATGGGGATATGTAAAGGGCAAAGTTATGTTTGAACCACCGACGACAAAAGAGGATATGAAACAAAGAATACGTGACGCTTGCGCTTCAGTGACTCCCGAAATGTTAAAAAATGTTAGAACAACTTTGATGTTTCGAGTAAATAAATGTTTACATGCCCGTGGTGGACATTTTGAACATTTAATTTAAATTACATTTGATTTCTTCACGAATAAGCAAAAGACTCAAGCGCGTATAATTCCATAACGCTATTTCCGAGCGCTTCAAGTACCTACAACTCGAAACTTCAAACTGTTATATCTCATCATGGATGTATCTGACAAAAAAATGTTTCAGATAAAATTGACTTGTTTTTTCCGGTAGAATCTAAATATGTAACATTTTATAGGGGGTTCCATTTAAAATTACAAAGGTACCTCCCCTCCCCCGTTAAAGGGGAAGGGAGGCCATTTCACGTTTATGTAGTCAGAAAAGCCCTGCAGTTCCATGCAATTTAAGACTAAGAACTTTAAAATCGATGGCATAGTTTTCGAGATATTGAGCTGTTCAGAGTTATGTGGGCCACCCTGTATATATATAAATGCGTATTCATTATTATGTATCATTTGACCCGTTGCCTTTTTTCCCCAGCTTCTTGCACTTTCCTAAATTCAATTTTCATACTAAGTCACATACTTCGATTATAATAAAAAATCGTGAACACTAAAGTTCTATAAGATTCTGTTCATCTTCTTCCAAACTTTTGAAGTGTAGTATATCTATTTTGTGCCACTTTTATTATCAGACAAAATTGAAACAGTGAAATTGAATAACAGTGAACAGTGCATATTCCAACAAAGTGCATATAGTTATCGTGAGGCTCTTGCAGCCCTCAAGTTCGTGATAATTAATTGTGAAGCAGCAATCCACATAAGGGACCCCAACAACAAAAAGAAGCCAGGCCCCGATACCCGACGAGGAACGCTCGTCCCGTATCGGGCTCAATGGCGCCCACTCCGCTTCCGCGTCCCAAAAGACGCCACACCAACGAGGGAGAAAACAAAGAAATCAGCACGGAGGACCTAACCAACAAACCTGGCACATCAAAAATACCTAAACTAACATCTCTACAAATGGACAAGCTGTTCAAGAGCATTCTAAAAGAAAACAACAGAACAACAGCCCCCAAACACGCAATCCAGCCGAACCTAAAGGCAGCCAGATCAAAAAACACCGCAGCGCCATCCTCCGGATCAGGAAAGAACTCGACCGCCACAGACACGGAAAACGCCCCAACGGACCAATGGGAAACCCCTAAAAAAACACAGAAAGCCGCACCCGGCACCACCGACACCACATCCCTAGTGGAATTCAGCAACCAATTCCAAACGCTCTCGGACAATAGCGACAAGGAACTAGATGAGAACACCCCAAAAACGCAACCAACTAGCGCGCAACCTAGAACCAAAACCTACGCTCCACCACCAATATACACCCTCAACTCCAACATAGGGGATATAATCCGCATCGCACACTCTCTAAACATTAAAAAACAGGATTTCATCGTGAAGGAAAACGATAAGGAAAATCACACAATTTACACAAAAAACCTGCAGACACACAAGGCATTGACAGAAAAGCTGACCGAAATTAATACACAATACTACACATAAACCCCCAAAGACCAAAAACCAAAATCCATAATTCTAAAAGGAATCAAAGGAAACTTTACAGCAGACGAAATCAAAAATGAAATTGAAGAACTAAACCTGTAGGAATCTTGGGAAATGGGGAGATTAATCTCTTTGAAACACGTTGCTGAATATTAATATATTTAGAATAAATAACACTGACACGACTAACGCTGTTTCTCGCAAGGCAGTCGCAACTCTACTCTCTCCCTTACCGAACATCCACGCTTTATATTCTTTCACCCCCTTGCATTCATCTCGCTTGCACTCTGTTTCTTGCATCCATCGCTTTCATTCTTAGAAATACACAAACTCTCCTATCACTTAGACCTAAACACTTTTCATTCACGCCTCTACAGTCACTCGAGTTTTCCAAACATACCGGCGCCGGACCGTCGCAACATGATCCGGTCGCCCGCACGCACGCACGCACAATGAACCATTCATCCCACACTCGGCCGTCCTGACAAAAAATACCTGACCTCAGGTATCGGACCCTGTGTCATTGTCAAACTCATCCGCATCCGATTCGCTCAAGTCTTCTTTATCGCATGCCCACAATTTTAAATGATCCGCCGCAGTTGAGGTTTTTAATGGACCCTCGTGATCACCAATTCTTTCCACGACATAACGATCGTTCCGCAATTCTTTAATTATTTTATAAGGCCCTAAAAATTTATTAGCAAGCTTTAGACCTGGGCCTTGCTGGGTTCGCTTTGTCGCTACAATATCGTTTACAACGTATTTTGTCGCTTTCCTTCTCTTCCTATTGTAAGTTCTACGATTTTCTTTTGCCTGGACGCGAATCTCATCCCGCCTATTGTGAAATTCGGCAACCCACTCTTTCTCTAGCAACTGTCTAATTTCATGATTTTCTCGCAACCTCGTGTGGGTCCCAAACAATATACGGAAAGGAGACGCGCCAACGCTTCGACATAGAGTGGTGTTCAAACATTGCTGCGCTGATTCTAAATATCGAAACCATTCTTCGCGCTTCGGGTGTGACATTTTCGCAAGAACTGGTATTAAAATCCTATTTCTTAATGAATCAATATTAGCATCCTCTTTTTTGTTATCAAATGGATTCGACCGTCTGATGTTATCTATTTTATTGCTCTTAAGCTCTGTTTGATCTTTCTTATGCAAATTGATTATTTCTTGACTAAATAATTGTACACTCACATCTGAATTATTGTCTGTATTAAATCTACCAATCATGTAAGAAGACTCATCTGTGGTTTTACCTATCTGATGTACCTTTAACTCATGACCAGTGAAATGTGCTCTCAACTGATATAAATACGTCATTACAGCTAACTTGTCAGGTACAGTTAATATATCCATATCTGCTGGTTCTATAACTCTGCCTATACCAAGAGCTTCACCAGCATCAAACGCTTTCTTACAGTTACCTTTCACATCATGTGGTAATAGTGAATCTATGTCTATAAGGTCTGGTCTAAAATTATGTATGATTGCACAAAATGCCATTCCATTTCTCCAAGATATCGTAAGATTAGTAACCTTGACACCAGGATAACCTTTAGTTACATCCTTACACCATTCCAATAAATCCTGGCCTTGTGTAATCTCTTTTAATCTAGGAATAGTAACATCGTTCCTTGTTAGTTCTAATGGTTGTGATAGTAATCTCAATCTCTGTTCAATGTTTTTATCATTTTCAACGGCAACACTGTCTTTCAAAGATGATTTATCCTTAAAGGAATCAACAATGCCTGTTAGACTAATATCACGAATGAAGTGGTCATTATCATTTACAAGTGTAGTACTGTCCTTTGATAAACTCGCCACACTTATCGGAGTGCTAGGTAATTCGCTTTCGCTAAGACTACTTGTCATTAAATCAAGTTGTGCAGAAATATCTAGAATCTCGTCCAGATTTTTCACAGATACTTCCTCAACATCCTCAGGTATATCCTCATTATCAACATCGTCTAATGGTGCTATATCGCTATTATTGTTAACTGACATTAAACTAGCCATACTCTGCATGTCCTCATCTCGGAGAATAATTCTCATGGACGATCGAGGTTCAAGATTTCTACGCGGCTGATAATTATTTGTTATCGTTTCTACTTCGCGACGATCTTCACGATTCACAATATACGACGTGTCTACTTCCGAGGAGTTATACGCGACGATATTAAAAACTTCTGGAACTCTTTCCGCAGTTGGAATATTCTTATCCGCCTTAGATATAGAAACGTGATTATTCTCGAGTGATACACTTAAATTCCGTAAAAAGTCGGCGCCTATGATCAATGCAGGTTGCATAAGCCGATCGGAAACGACGTGAATCGTTATCGGATACAATTCTTTATCCACGATAATTTCGGTACTAAAAACGCCATACGTCTCGTTGCCGTCAGAGCCTACTCCGCGAAATCGTAAACCCGTTCGCTGTAATCGCGGCGCGCCTAATTCTGCATGTACCGACGCACGCATTAAACAAATATCGCTTCCCGTGTCAATTACCGCTATTATTTTACGCCCATAAATTACCGTTTCTTTCTCGTACTTTGCCGACCGTTCCACATTGTAACTGCTGCAAATTGACGGCAGTTTTGTCGGACAACGGGCTGCAATGTGTCCGTACCCTCGGCACCCGAAACACTTGACGCCTTTTTCCCTGGTTGGGCAATCAAGGAGCTGGTGTCCCAGTAGCCCGCAGCTTGGGCATCTCCGTTCCGATGCACCTGACTGCAGATGTCCTTGGGGCTGGTACCTCCTGCTGTCTTCCTCTTTGACCGGGGGTCTTCTGCTGCTGTACTCCTCCGCTGTATTCTTCGCAGCTGTTCTCTTTACAGCATCTCGACTGCTATAGCTCGCTCCTCCCAATGTTACTTTTTCAAACGCTTCCATCAAATCTGCTGGCGACGAAAATCTTTGAATGTGCGCCTGATTCCGCAGCGTACCATTAGGAATTCCCTCGATGATGAGGTCAACTATCTCGTCTTCTTCTATGGGCACATTATTCGCCAAAATCACTTTATGATGGAAGTACTCGCTGAAGGATTCATTTGGTTGCCACACACGCTCTTCGCACTTCCTTCGTCTGATGGTTTTGTTCACCCGTCGAAAAAACATTTCGCGCATCCTGTCCATCAAATCGCGCGTGGTTAGCTCCAAGAATTCCGGCTTAGAATAAAACCATTCTAACGCCTTTCCACTCAATCTGCTGCCCATCAGCACCTTGCACATTTCGTCAGATAGGTTGTACGTAAGGGTCAGTAGACGCACCTGTCTTTCCCATCGTTCGAACTTTTCACCGTCGCCGTCAAAAAATGGAAGAAGCCCCGCAATCGTGGTAATGTTGATATTACCTACGATGCTATGTCCAAACGCTGGGGTGGGTGGAAAAAAAATAGGTTGTGGTGGGGTGTTTGATTCACGTTCCTGTAGCCTTTGTCGCATCGCTTCCAGTTCCCTCATTAATTGGGATTCCCTCGCAGTCATCTCTGTTTCGCCAGGAACTTTACTAGATCCGTTTGCGGGATTTTCCAAATCTTTTGTTGCTCCCATTATTCTGGCTATCAACTCGACTTTTGATCCGCTAGTGCGCAGATTTAGTTTTCTAAGTTGTTCCTTCAATTGTATCACTTTTAAATTACTCAGGTCCACTTCACTCATCGGCACGCACAAAGTTTGTAATGTCTCGCTAATTGTCAGTCGCTAAATCACTAATACAGTCGCTAAATCACTAATACAGTCGCTAAGTCACTAATACAGTCGCTATGTGTTAACGCTAATATCACTGACTCTTTCAATCCCGGCTGAGCCCCCAATTGTAGGAATCTTGGGAAATGGGGAGATTAATCTCTTTGAAACACGTTGCTGAATATTAATATATTTAGAATAAATAACACTGACACGACTAACGCTGTTTCTCGCAAGGCAGTCGCAACTCTACTCTCTCCCTTACCGAACATCCACGCTTTATATTCTTTCACCCCCTTGCATTCATCTCGCTTGCACTCTGTTTCTTGCATCCATCGCTTTCATTCTTAGAAATACACAAACTCTCCTATCACTTAGACCTAAACACTTTTCATTCACGCCTCTTCAGTCACTCGAGTTTTCCAAACATACCGGCGCCGGACCGTCGCAACATGATCCGGTCGCCCGCACGCACGCACGCACAATGAACCATTCATCCCACAAACCTACCCGAAACAAATATAATCAGCCTAACCAAATTTATTTTCAATAAACAGAAGCCCGACCTACACCACTACCTATTGCAAATCAGCAGAGAAAGCCGGACAGCAGCGCTATTCAAAATCAAAACGCTGGCATACCAAAAAGTTAGATGGGAGCATCTCCGGAAACCCCAACTGTTCCAGTGTAAAAAATGCCAACGAATTGGACACGCTAGTCGAAACTGCCAACTAGGCTATCGCTGCGTAAAATGCGCAGAAAACCACGGGCCCGGGAACTGCCCGCTCACAAACTCAGACAACCGAGCCAACCTCAAATGTGCCAACTGCGGGCAAACCGGGAACCCCGCCTCGTATAAAGGCTGCCCATACATCAAGTTTGCACTCAAATTAAAAAGAGACACGCAAACCCACAACCATCAAACTACGAACAGAAGAATACAGAAAATCGCCACAGCGGTAACGCCCAGCCTAACATACGCACAAATGGCCAGAGGAACAATGCAACACGTCCAACCACCACAAGAACGCCCGACACCGCCACAACCAACCCACACCACCAACATTCAGAAGAACACCGGAACACCCAGCCAGCACAACACCGAGAAGCCACCCACCCTACAACCCCCGGCCAACTGGATAGAAAATTTAAAAACCGAAATAGCCGCGCTCATCGCCACACAACTAAACCAAATAGCCACCCAGGTATCTATCAACTCCGAGAAAATAGAATTCGTCCTCAATACATTATTCGAAAAGCACAATGAATAGTAACGCCGCCAGCCCCCCCCACCATAAATATAGCTTCAATCAACGTAAACTCTATAATCACCCGTCCACGCAGACTCGACTTGAAACAATTCCTCCAAGACCATAACCACGATATAATACTTCTATCCGAGACAAAGCTCAACCCCAAACACACCCTCAGCTTCAAAAATTACAAACTATATAGGACAGACAGGCCCAACGCAACCCAAGTCGGCGGAACCGCAATTCTAATAAAAAATAACATCCCCTGCGAACAGATACACACTCCCTCATCAACCATCAACAAAATTTTAGAATACACGATCATAAAGACAAAAACCGAAAACAACAACACACTATTCATAATAAGTGCATACGCGACGAACGACAATAGAACACTATACATCACAGAACTTGAACACCTATTCCAAACCCTAAATTTACACGACGCCAACAATTACTACATAATCGCCGGAGACTTAAACACAAAAAGAAAAGACTGGGGAGACATAACAAACAATCAGAGAGGACGCTACTTTAAAAAGTGGGAAAACAAATACGACCTGACATACAGACTACACACCATCACAACCTCCACCCCCACATTCAAACCGGACCTGTCTTTCCTGGACATATGCCTCGCAGATTCCAGGCTACACCTAACAAACAGCACCACCGGGAAAGCCAGTACGCTGCCCTACGATAGCGACCACTTGGCCGTATCAATGAACTTCGAACTCCCCTCCAACATCCCGACAGCAAACTACCCAGAGACCATAAAGCTAAATTACAAGGCCACTAAATGGAAGGCCTTTACAAAAGAAATAGACCGAAACTATACAAACACGATACCTACCGACCGTAACCTAACAATCACGGACATCGACAACAACCTGCTAACCATCACAGACGTAATCATGAGCGCAATAAACACACACACACCCCAATTCAAGGCGCGCAACAACACCACAATATACATCAACCGAAAAATCACCAAACTCCAAAAACACAAAAAAACACTAACAAAATTACTTCACAAACTACACCTAACAGATCCTAACTCGCATCTAACCATAACAAAAACAGCTATAAACACCCACAAACTCCGAAAAAAAAACTACAGACCGAATTCACCAAAGCCATAAACAAATACTGGACAAACGTAATCAAACAAATCGACCACAAAAATAACGACACCTTCTTCCCTAAAATCAACTCAATCTTCAGACGAAAACCTCCTTCCACAATAGACGACATCCATATAAAACAAAGCGTCAGCCACATACTAGACAAAGGCAAATGCAACACAACAACCCTCCAAAAAACGAACGACAGCTACATCCTAACTACCCCGACAGACAAACTTAACGCCATAGGAGCCTATTACGAAACAGTCAACTCCCCCCGACACCTAAACGACGGAACAAGACTGAAAGAAACAATAGACAACACGGCTCGCACTCTAACACACGAATTTGCAACGAAGAGACACAACATGACCACCATCACGCAATTCTCAAATCTTAACAACGCCAAAGACCCCGAAGACACTGACGACGTAACCTTCACAGTGAACAGCATACTCAAAAGACTCCCAAACTAAACCTCCGTTGGGACAGACCGTGTTACGGATTGGAACGGAAAATAAACTCTGCTGTGCGGGACGAGCACTTTATTTCCGTCTAGCGGTTCGTCACTTACAAACTTTACACCGAATATGTACAGGGTGAAGCCAACTGCCCGGATGGACTTCAAAATAACAATAAATGTATGAAACTGAATTAAACGTATGATTA